>NW_026108821.1:2152500-2452500 GCF_024516045.1 Bombus affinis
TAATATTAATTTTATTAATATTAAAAAAATTTCTTTATTCATTTTAATAACTTATTCATTTACCTTTATATTATTTAACTTAATTTAATATAAATTTAATAATTTAATCCTTAAATTTGCAATTTAAAATTTTTTTTTAAACTATATTAAATATTTATTTGATTTATTATTATTATTATTATTATTATTATTATATATATATATATATATATATATATATATATATATATATATATTAAAAATAAATACTAATTAGTATTAGAAAAATTTCAATTTTCATTAATAAATTTACAATTTATTTCTTTTTCAGACATAATACTAAATATTAAATTTAAAAAGATTTTAAGTTAATTTTAAACTATTAATCTTCAAAATTAAAAATATTAATAAATTAATAAATCTTAATAAAAAAATGATTAATATCAACTAACCATAAAAATATTGGAATAATATATTTTATTTTTGCTATATGATCAGGAATAATTGGTTCATCAATAAGTTTATTAGTTCGAATAGAATTAAGTCATCCAGGAATATGAATTAATAATGATCAAATTTATAATTCTTTAGTAACTAGACATGCATTTTTAATAATTTTTTTTATAGTTATACCATTTATAATTGGAGGATTTGGTAATTACTTAATTCCATTAATATTAGGATCACCAGATATAGCTTTTCCTCGAATAAATAATATTAGATTTTGACTATTACCCCCATCATTATTTATATTATTATTAAGAAATTTATTTACACCTAATGTAGGAACAGGATGAACTATTTATCCCCCTTTATCTTCTTATTTATTTCATTCTTCACCATCAATTGATATTGCAATCTTCTCATTGCATATATCAGGAATTTCTTCTATTATTGGATCATTAAATTTTATTGTAACTATTTTATTAATAAAAAATTTTTCATTAAATTATGATCAAATTAATTTATTCTCATGATCAGTATGTATTACTGTAATTTTATTAATTTTATCTCTACCAGTATTAGCTGGAGCAATTACAATATTACTTTTTGATCGAAATTTTAATACCTCATTTTTTGACCCTATAGGAGGAGGAGACCCAATTTTATATCAACACCTATTTTGATTTTTTGGTCACCCAGAAGTATATATTTTAATTTTACCTGGATTTGGATTAATTTCACAAGTTATTATAAATGAAAGAGGTAAAAAAGAAACCTTTGGAAATTTAAGAATAATTTATGCTATATTAGGAATTGGATTTTTAGGATTTATTGTTTGAGCTCATCATATATTTACTGT
The DNA here is from genome assembly GCF_024516045.1 of Bombus affinis. Lineage (NCBI taxonomy): Eukaryota > Metazoa > Arthropoda > Insecta > Hymenoptera > Apidae > Bombus > Bombus affinis. The sequence continues at coordinate 2,153,783 of NW_026108821.1, forward strand.
TGGGTTAGATGTTGATACACGTGCATATTTCACATCCGCTACAATAATTATTGCTGTACCTACAGGAATTAAAGTTTTCAGATGATTAGCTACATATCATGGTTCAAAAATAAATTTTAATATTACAGTTATTTGATCTATTGGATTTATTTTAATATTTACAATTGGTGGATTAACTGGAGTAATACTTTCTAATTCTTCAATTGATATTATTTTACATGATACATATTATGTAGTTGGTCATTTTCATTATGTTCTATCTATAGGAGCAGTCTTTGCTATTATTACTAGTATTATTCATTGATTCCCAATAATTACAGGTTTAATAATAAATCAAAAATGATTAAAAATTCAATTTGTTATAATATTTATTGGTGTTAATATAACATTTTTTCCTCAACATTTTCTTGGGCTAATATCTATACCTCGACGATATTCAGATTATCCAGATTCATATTATTGTTGAAATTTAATCTCTTCAATTGGAGCAATAATTTCAATAAATAGATTATTACTTTTAATTTTTATTATTTTTGAAAGATTAATTTCTAAACGATTAATTTTATTTAAATTTAATCAATCATCACTTGAATGATTAAATAATTATCCACCTTATGATCACTCATTATTAGAAATTCCATTAATTTCAAAAAATAAAATTAAAAATATTTTCAATAAATAATTTATTTAAATAATAATAATAATAATAATAATTTAATATTTACAATTAATATGGCAGATTAGTGCTTTGAACTTAAAATTCAACTATAAAGACAATTTTTTTCTTTTATTAATATTAATATTTTAATAAATCAATATATTTTGAACTGAATTTAAAATTCAAATAAATCTAATTAATTTATTAATAATTTCTACATGAAATATATTTTTATTTCAAGATTCAAATTCTTTTTACTCTGATAATCTTATTTCATTTCATAATTTAACTATAATAATAATAATAATAATTATTACTTTAACAATATTTTTTATTATAGATTTTTCATTAAATAATTTTTTAAATCTTAATCTTTTAAAAAATCATACTATTGAGATTATTTGAACTTTAACACCTATAATTATTTTAATAATTATCTGTTTTCCATCTTTAAAAATTTTATATTATATTGATGAAATTATAAATCCTTATTTTTCAATTAAATCAATTGGTCACCAATGATACTGATCCTATGAATACCCAGAATTTAATAATTATGAATTTGATTCATATATATTAAATTATGAATCTATAAATCAATTTCGGCTATTAGAAACAGATAATCGATTAATTATTCCATTTAAAATTTCAATACGAATAATTGTATCTTCAATAGATGTAATTCACTCATGAACTATTCCATCATTAGGAATTAAAGTTGACGCAATCCCTGGACGAATTAATCAATTAAATTTATTTTGTATTCGTCCTGGAATTTATTTTGGTCAATGTTCAGAAATTTGTGGAATAAATCATAGTTTTATACCAATTATATTAGAAAGAACTTCTTATGAATTATTTTCAAATTGAATTAAAAAAAAAATATTATGAAAAATTAGTTAATTTATAACATTAGACTGTCATTCTAAAATTAATAATTTAATTTATTATTTTTCTTCCATTAGATGTCTGAAATTAAGAATTGATCTTTTAAATCAATTATAGTAATTAAAATTTACTTCTAATGAATTCCACAAATAATACCTATTAATTGATTAATTATTTTTTTAATATGCATAATTTGTTTAATTTCAATTATAATTTTATTAAATTCTATAATATTAAATTTTAAAATTAAAAATTTAAAAAAAAAAATTATTTATAAAAAATGAAAATGATTATGATAAATTTATTTGAAACTTTTGATCCATCAATTAATAATTATTTTCAATTAAACTGAATTTTTATATTTATACCAATTATTATTTTTCCTAATATATATTGACTAATTCCATCACGAATTATAATAATTTTTAAATTATTTATTAAATATCTATTCAATGAATACAAAATAATTATATCAAATAAATATATTATAAATATTATTATATTTTTAAGAATTATAATCTATATTATATTACTAAATTTATTTAGATTAATTCCTTACATTTTTACATCAACTAGACATCTATTATTTAATTTATCAATATCTTTATCTTTATGAATAAGATTTATAATCTATTCAATTATTAATTTTCCTATTAAAACTTTAAGACATTTAGTTCCATTAAATTCACCAAAATTTTTAATAAATTTTATAGTAATTATTGAATTAATTAGATTAATAATTCGACCTTGAACCTTATCTATTCGATTATCGGCAAATTTAATTTCAGGTCATTTAATTTTAATTTTATTAAGAAATTTTATAATAAATTTTTTTCTATTATCCCCAATTTCATTAATTATTCAAAATATATTATTAACTTTAGAAATTTCTATAGCTTTAATTCAAGCTTATGTATTTTCAATTTTATTAACATTATATTTCTCAGAATCAAATTAAATGAAAAAAAATTTTCCATTTCATATAGTAACTATTAGTCCTTGACCTCTTATTTCATCTATAAATTTAATAAACTTAATATTAAGAACAATTTTATGAATTTATTCAAATAATTTAATATTAATAATTATAAACTTAATTATATTAATTTTAGTTTCTCTAATGTGATTTCGAGATATTATTCGAGAAAGAACATTTCAAGGAATACATTCATTATCAATTATTTCAATAATAAAATTTAGAATAATTATATTTATTATTTCTGAATTATTTTTTTTTATTTCATTTTTTTGAACTTTCTTTCATAATTCAATTTCTCCTTCAATCGAAATTAATTTTTCTTGACCTCCTTCTATAATTAAATTTTTTAATCCATTTGAAATTCCTTTATTAAATTCTATTATTTTAATTACATCAGGATTTACTGTTACATTAAGACATTATTACTTATTAAATAATAAATCAAAATCAAGTATTTTAAATTTAATATTTACAATTATTTTAGGATTTTATTTTAATTTTATACAAATATTCGAATATTATAATTCATTTTTTTGTATTAATGATAGAATCTTTGGATCAATTTTTTATTTATCAACAGGATTTCATGGAATTCATGTTCTTATTGGAACTTTAATGTTATTATATTCTTTTATTCGAATATGTAAAAACCACTTTTCATCAATCCATCATATTAATTTTGAATTCTCAATTTGATATTGACATTTTGTAGATGTAATTTGATTATTTATTTATATATTTTATTATATCTTAATAAATTAAATCTTCTTATATTTAATTTTTATTAATAAATTAAATAAATATATAGTATAATTATTACAATTAATTTCCAATTAAAAAATTTAAAATAACTTAATATATTTAATTAATATTATAATTTTTTATTTATTAAATTTAATTATTATTTTAATTATTTTATTCTTAAATAAATTTTTATCAATAATTAAAAAAATTAATTTTGAAAAAAATCTTCCATATGAATGTGGATTTAACCCTATTACAAAAATAAATTTACCATTCTCACTTCCATTTTATTTAATTTCATTAACATTTATAATTTTCGATATTGAAATTATTTTATTAATACCTTTAATTTCATTTATTAAAACCCTAAATTACTTATATATATTTATTATAATATAATAACTTTTTTTTTCTTAATATTAATTTTTTCATTAATTATAGAATGATTTTGTAATTATTTAAATTGAATATATTAAATATATATATATATATAAGGATTTTTTTTAAAAATCTATATTTAAGTCGAAATTAAAAGTAATATTATTACTTCTTATATACATACATATATATATATATATATATATATATATATTAAATAATTTTAAATTAAAGCCAAAAAGAGGCATTTTATTGTTAATAAAATCATTGAATTATATTATTCTAATTTAATTTATATAGTTTATAAAAACATTATACTTTCAATATAAAATTATTAGTAAAAAAATAATTAATTATAAATAGAAATAAATTAATAAAGCTTCTAACTTTAATCTAGATATTAAATTATCATTATTTCTATTCATAATATATATATATATATATATATATTATATATATATATATATATATATATATTTAAAAATTTAAAAATTTCCTTAATATTTTCAATATTATGCTCTAATATATAAGCTATTTAAATATTAATTAAATTCATTTACTATTTTTTTTTTTAAAATTAATAAATTTATTTAAATTTATTATTTTAAATTATTTTTAAATTTTTAAATTTATTTATATATATATATATATATTTATAATTAATTAATTTAATAAAATTAATACTATTAAATAAATATATATTAATAATATATAAAAAATTTTTAATATATAATTTATTTCAAATAAATTACAAAAAAAATATATAATCTTTCCTGTAAATTTTTCAATCACTCCTTTTTCAAAATAAATCTCATAAAAAACTAATCAATAAAATAAATAATTTAAAATAAATTTATATAAAAAATCCATTATAAAAAAACTTTTAATTAATATAACAAATTTATTTAAAAAATTTATATTAAATATTAATAATGAAAATAAAATCCCTAATAATATTATTTTAAAAACAAAATATTTAAAAATATAAAACAAATTAACTCCAATAAAAAAAAAAAAAAAATTATAAATAAATTTTCTAATAAATAATATAATTAATAAAATAAATATTATATATGTTATTATAATTCTATCTTCATCAAAATAAATTAAATTTATTATAAAATAATTTATTATTAAAATATTTATTAAACGAAAAGAATATGATACAGTAAAAATTGTACCAATAATTAAATTTAATAATCTAAAAATTCTTATTATATTTAAAAAATAATACTCAATAATTAAATCTTTAGAAAAATATCCAACTAAAAAAGGAAATCCACACAATATAAATAATGAAAATATTATTAATAAACCTTTTATTGGATATACATAATATATTCCAAAATAAAAACGAAAATTTTGAATTCCTCTTATATAATGAATATAACTACCTACACATATAAATATTATAGATTTAAAAAAAGCATGAATAAATAAATGTAAAAATGTTAAATTTACTATTCCTAAAGAAAAAATTCTTATTATAAATCCTAACTGACTTAATGTTGATAAAGCAATAATCTTTTTAAAATCTATTTCAAAATTTGCTATCACACCTGATATAAATATTGTTATTCTTGAAACTATTAAAATATACTCTTTATATTTTAAATCAATTAATATATCATAATTAATTAATAAATAAATTCCAGCAGTTACTAATGTTGATGAATGAACTAAAGAAGAAACAGGAGTAGGAGCTATTATTGCAGCAGGTAATCAAATTATAAATATTAATTGCGCACTTTTCCTAAATACTATTATTAAAAATATTAATAAAATTAATAAATTTATATTATATAAAATTAAATTTCATCTACCAAAAATTATTATAAAAGAAATAATTATTAATAATCTTGAATCCCCTAAACGATTTAAAATCACAGTAATTATTCCTGAATTAAAAGCTAAATTCTTTTGATAATAAATAATTAAACAATAAGAAATCAAACCTAATCCATCTCATCCTAATAATAAAGTTAATATATTAGGACTTAAAATTAAAAAAATTATTGATATTAAAAATAACATTATCAAATAATAAAAACGTTTAATTAAATATTTATTATTTAAATTTATATAACTTACCCTATATAATAAAATTACTGAACAAATTAATATAACTAAAAACAAAAACATTAATAATTTGAATCTAATTATTAAAATTAAATTCATTTTTATTGAATTTAAATTATAAATTATTCATTCATAAATAAATAATTTATTAACTAATAAGACATAAAATCTTAAAAATATAAATATTAAACTTATTAAAATTAAAATAATTCTAAAAACAATTATTTTTAAAATAACTTAAAATACTATCATACATCTTTGAAACCACAATTCAATATTTTTAAAATTAAACTATTTAAATAAATTAAATTAATAAATCTAAAATAATTAAATTTAATGGTAATAAATGTAAAATTAAAGTTAAATAATTTATTAAACCCCTATTTATTAAATTAAAATTAAAATTATAAATTTTTCCAAACTGAATAAATCTATATAAATAAATTGAATAAATAAATCTAAATAAACAATAGAAAAATAAAAATATAAATAAATATTTATATCATATAATTAATCTTATTAATAAAAAAATTTCACTTACTATATTTAAAGAAATTGGAGCTCCTGAATTATAAACACATATTATAAATCATATTATTGATATTGAAGGTATTAAATTAATTAATCCTTTATTTACAAAAATAATTCGTCTATTAGTTTGTTTATAAATTTCATTAACTAAATAAAATAAACCTGAAGAAACTAACCCATGAGAAATTATTATTAATAACCCTCCTAATAAACCAATTTTTGAACCACTAAATATTCCTATAGATATAATTCCTATATGAATTACTGAAGATAAAGCAATGATTAATTTTATATCAAATTGAAATAAACATAATATTCTTAAAATCAATATTCCAAATAAATTAATTATTATTAAATAATAAATTAAATTAACAAATTTATTATTAAAAATTAAAATTAATCGTAATATTCCATATCTTCCTAACTTTAATATTACTGAAGCTAAAATTATTGAACTAAAAAATGAAGCTTCAACATGTGCTTTAATTAATCATCCATGAAATATATATATTGGAATTTTAATTAAAAAAGATATTAATAAATATATAAAATTAAAATAATCAAATATAAAATTCTTAATCTCTAAAAAAAAAAAAATTATTCTACCTCTTCTTTCTAATATTTTAAAAATTAAATACAACATTGGTAAAGAAAATACTAATGTATAAAATATTAAATAAAATGCAGCTAAAATTCGATCTTCTCTATACCCTCATTCTATAATTATATAAAAAATTAATAATAATCTAGATTCATATATAAAATAAAATATTAATAAATCTATGACTATAAAATTTAATAGCATTAAAAAAAATAAAATTAAATTTAATATTAAACATCCTTTTTTTATTTCATTTAAATTTATAAAAATTATTCCAAAAACTCAAATTATTATTAAAATTAAATAATTTGAATAATTATTATTTCTTAAGCCTATAAAAATATTAATTCATTTTATTCATCTAATATTTTTTAAAAAATATATTCCTATCAAAAATATTAAATTTCTTAAAATACAAAAATTAATATAATTTATAAAAAACATTACAGCTAATAAAATTAAAACCTCATTCATTATATTAAATTTAAAAAATTAATTTTTTGATGACCATATTCATAATTTAATCTTACTAATAATGATAATCCTAAAACTCTTTCACATACTGAATAAATTAAATAAATTAAATATAAAAATCCACTATAATCTATTGATAATAAATAAAATAAAATTATTGCAATTAAATACTCTACCCCAATTAAAAATCTTAAAAAATAAATTCAATAATTTAATACAACAATTAATATCAAAAATACTATATTAAAAATTATATAATCTAAAATAAATTTAATATTATATTAAAATTATATATATATATATATATATATAAATATAATATTAAACTTCAAAAAAATTTTATTAAAAATATCTATAATTCCCAAAATTATTATTTTTTATTAAACTATTTTTTGTCAATTAAATATAAATGTTTTATAGTTTTAAAAAAAAACATTAATCTTGTAAATTAAAAATTTAATTATAATATTAATATAACAAAAATTTAATAAAAATTAAAAATGAAAACTTTATTAATTCTTAATTTTATCATATACATAAATTTAAATATTAATATAATACTTATTATTTACTATTTTTATATAAACATTTTTCATTATCCTTTAAAACAATTAATTTGTTTAATTTTTTATATTATTTATATAACATTTAATACTTTAATTATAAAACAAAATTTTTCAATAAATTTATATATTTTAATAATTATCTTTATTAGAGGAATTTTAATTATATTCTCTTATTTTATTAGATTAATTAATAAAATAAATAAAAAAAATAATATTTATAAAATATTAATTCTAAATTCATTAATTATATTAATTATAATTTTTCAAATCAATCAAATTAAAATTATCCTAAAACATTTAAATTTTAATTTTCATAAAAATTATAAATTTAAAATTATCAAAAATTTATACTATAAACCAAATAATTTAATTTTATTAATTATTATTATTTTTCTAATTTTAATACTTCTTATTATAACAAAAATTTGTTATATTAAAAATAAAAATTTACGAACAAAAAAATGAAAAAAATAATTTCTATAATTTATAAAACTCATTTATTAAATTTACCATTATCATTTATTAATTTACCAACACCAATCAACATTAATTATTTATGAAATTTTGGTTCAATACTAGGAATATTTTTAATAATTCAAATCATTTCAGGCTTATTTTTATCAATACATTATTGTCCAAATATTAATTTTGCTTTTTATAGAATTTCTAATATTATAAAAGATATAAATTCAGGATGATTAATCCGTTTAATCCATATAAATGGAGCATCATTTTATTTTTTAATTATATATTTACATATTGCACGAAATTTATTCTATTACTCATTTAAATTAATTCAAGTATGATCAATTGGTGTATCAATTTTATTTTTATCAATAGCAACAGCTTTTTTAGGTTATGTTCTACCATGAGGACAAATATCATTTTGAGGTGCTATAGTTATCACAAATCTTATTTCAGCAATTCCATATATTGGTCAATTTACTGTTGAATGAATTTGAGGAGGATTTTCAATTAATAATGATACATTAAATCGATTTTACTCTTTTCATTTTATTTTACCATTTATTATTTTATTAATAGTATTTATTCATTTAATAATTTTACATATTACAGGTTCTTCTAATCCAATTCATTCAAAAATAAATATTTATAAAATTAATTTCCACCCATATTTTACTATTAAAGATATAATTACTATTATTCTTACATTTATAATATTTATATTAATTAATTTACAATTACCTTTTATATTAAGAGATCCTGATAATTTTAAAATAGCAAATCCTATAATTACACCAATTCATATTAAACCTGAATGATATTTTCTATTTGCATATTCAATTTTACGTACAATTCCAAATAAATTAGGAGGTGTAATTATATTATTTATATCAATTTTTATCCTATATATTATCCCTTTAATTAATTCTAATAATTTAAAAAATAATAAATTTTACTTTATTAATAAATTCATATATTGATGATTTATTAATATTTTTATTATATTAACCTGATTAGGAGGTCAAGTAATTGAATATCCTTATACTAATTTAAATATATTTTTCACTTTAATATACTTCTTATACATAATTATTTCTATATATATAAATAATATATGAGATTTAATTTTAAAAAATTAGTTAATGAACTTGAATAAGTTTATGATTTGAAATCATATTATAGAAATAAAATTTTCTATTAACTTAAAAAATTACACTATAACCATATTAACCTTTATTATATTCATATATATATATATATATATATATTTATAAATTCTAAATTTATTAATTAATTAATTTTATAATAAAAAATATTATTATTATTAATAATAATAATAAATATTTATATTTATTTATTTATTTATAATATATATATATATATATATATTAAATTAATTAAAATCAAAATACACATTTCTAATATTTAAAATAAAAATATTTATAATAATTTATTAATCTTAATAATATAACAATATTTTAAATTTATTAATTTAATATATATATATATATATATATATATATAAACTTAATAAACTTAAATTTTATATAATTTTAATTTTTAAATTTCAATTAAATTTATAAAATAAATAATATTATATTCTTATTTATTTATTAATATATATATATATATATATATATAATTAATTTAATATAATTATTTCCTTTATTAAATAAATTAAAAAACAATATATCAAAACTAATACTAATAATTCAAGTCAACATGCTTTTATTAATATATCATATCGAATTCGTGGTAAAACTCCTCGAATTATAATTAAAAAAATTAAATGAAATATAAAAATTAATAAAAAATATAAAGATCAATTATTTAACCCATAAAATATTACAGTTAAAATAATCCTAATAAATATAATATTTATATATTCTGATAAAAAAATTAATACAAATAATCTTCTAAAATATTCAAGATTAAATCCAGAGACTAATTCAGACTCTCCTTCAATTAAATCAAATGGAACTCGATTTAAATCAATTAATACTCTAATCATAAAAATTAAATATAAAGGATATAAAAAAAATATAAAATTAATATTCTTTTGAAATTTTAAAAATCTAAAAAATGAATAATCTTCAATTATTATCATTATAATAAAAAATATTATAAATAATAAAATTTCAAATGAAATTATTTGAGAAACAACACGTAATGATCCTAAAATTGAATAATTACATATTGATACCCAACCAATTATCATAATTGGATAAACTATAAATCTCAAAATTAATATTAAATAAATAATTCTAAAATCAATAAAATAAAATTTATAAATTCAAGGATAAATTAACCATAAAATTATTGATAAAAAAAATATAATTATTGGACTATATAAATATCTTAAATTAATTCTTAAATAAAAAAATTCTTTAGTTAACAATTTTAATGCATCTCTAAATGGTTGAAATAAACCTTTAAATATAATCTTATTAGGGCCTTTTCGTAGCTGTATATATCCTAAAATTTTACGTTCAAATAAAGTTAAAAAAGCTACCCTAATTAAAATTATTAAAATTAATAAAATATAATTTAATAAATTATTTATAATTATTATATATTAAAATATATTTTAATTTATTTAAATTCTAAATTTAATGCACTAAATATGCTAATATAATTATTTTAAATATATTTATTAATTTAAATAATAATTTAATTACAAATTATAGTCCTTTCGTACAAATAATTTATTATATTTTTATAGATAGAAACCAATCTGACTTACGTCGATTTGAACTCAAATCATGTAAGATTTTAAAAGTCGAACAGACTTAATTATTAAATTTCTTCATTTAAAATTTATCTTAATTCAACATCGAGGTCGCAATCATCTTTTTCAATTTGATCTTTAAAAAGACATTACGCTGTTATCCCTAAGGTAATTTATTCTTTTAATTTTTATTAAAAGATCAAAAAATATTATTCTTTAATCAAAGTTAATATTTAAAATAAAGTTTAATAAATTTATTTATCCTCCCAATAAAATATTAATATTTAATAATTAAATTATAATCAACATATTAATATCAAATTCTATAGGGTCTTATCGTCCCATAAATAAATCTTAGCATTTTAACTAAAAATTTAAATTAATTAAATATATATGAGACAGTATATATCTCATTAACTCTTTCATTCCAGTCCTCAATTAAAAAACAATTGATTATGCTACCTTTGTACAGTTATTTATACTGCAGCCATTAAATTTTTATCATTGGGCAGAATTGACTTAAAATTATTATTCAATAAGCCATGTTTTTGATAAACAGGTGGATATAATTAACTTGCTGAATTCCTTATATATATATATATATATATATTAAATATTATCTATAACTTAAATTTTAAATTTATATATTATTTATTAATTACTAATTCAATCATTATATTTAATTTAATTAAATTAAAAATTATTTTTTTTTAAAAAATATATATTTCATCTATTAATATAATTTTAATACTTTAAATCTTTAAAATTTTAAATTATTAAATTATTAAATACTTATTAATATAAATCATTATTAAATTAACATTATTAATATTAAATAATAAAATTATATATTATAAATTTATAGATTATCCCATAAATTTTTTATATAAAAATATAAAAATTTTTAAAATATAATTTTTTATATTCTTTATATATAAATTAAACTTATTTCAAAAAAAACTAGATATAAAAAAATTCGATTAACATTTAATTTCTAAATAAATATTTTAACTTTTTATTCCACAAAAGCATAATTAAATATTTAGCTCTTCTTTTTTCGAGATCATTAAATTTATAAATTATATTAATTAACCCTGATACAAAAGGTACAAAAATTATTTTACTTATTTAATTTTTAAAAAATTCATTTACATTACTTTATCTATTAATTTAAATATTTATTCATAATTTATTACTCAAACAAATAAAAATTATATAATTTTAAATAATTATAATATTTTCAAAATCTTAAATATTAAATTTATTTAATTAAATAAAATTTTAACTTACAAATTAAACCTTTCATTGTAAATGAAATATTTTCGATTAAACTAAAACTTTATTCTAAAAACATTTTCCAATATTTTTACTATGTTACGACTTATTCCATAAATGAAATTGACGGGCAATTTGTACACTTTTCAAAACTATTTTCAATTTAATTAATTTTATTAAATTTACTATTAAATCCTCTTTCAAATTAATTTTAAAATTTAAATTATCCAAAAAATTAAATTTATTATAATTCATAAATTCTTAAATACACTACATTTTGATTTGAATTATTATTTTATTAAATATTATTAATAATAAATTTTATTTTAAAATATACAACAATATATAAATTTTTTATTTAAGTTAATCTTATCGTGGATTATCAAATTAAACTACAAATTTCTCTAATAAGAATGAAAAGCCGCCATATAATTTAATTTTAATGATTCAACATTTATTTATAAATTAATTATCATTATTTTATATAATAGGGTATCTAATCCTAGTTTAATTATTTATCTTATTATATATATAAATATTAAATTTAATATATTTATAAATCAAATTTCACCTAAAATTTAAAAATTTAATTAAACTTAACTAATTCTATATTAATATTAATTAACAAAATTAATTTGCAAAATTAGTTTAACCGCTATTGCTGGCACTAATTTTAATCTTTACTATCTTTCTTTTCTAAATTTAACTTTCATTAATTTATTAAATTTAATCACTAACCTAAATAAATTTTTAATATAAAATTATCTTATATTAATAAAAAAATATTATTAATTTAAAAATCATTATAAAATTTTCTTATATTATTAATTATTATTAATTCTTTTAAAATCAAAGTTTAATATGCAAATTTACATTAAATATAAATTAAATAAATAAAATATTTATTAAACTTAAATTTTAATTATTAAACTAATTATTTAATTTAAAATATTTATAAATTATATTTTTTAAATAAAAAAATATAAATTTAAATTTAATTTATTTATTAATTTTAAACAAAAAAAATAATTTTATTTAATATTAAATTAAATTTAAAATTTAATATTTTTTTTTTAAAAAAAAATAATTTATATTTTTAACATTAACATTAATTTTATAAATTATTTATTTTTATAAAAATTATAAATTATAGATATATACATTTTTATAGTACTTTATTGATTTTAAAAAATCTACCTAATCCTTTTTTTATGTATTTATAGATATTTACATTTTTATAGTACTTTATTGATTTTAAAAAATCTACCTAATCCTTTTTTTATGTATTTATAGATATATACATTTTTATAGTACTTTATTGATTTTAAAAATCTACCTAATCCTTTTTTTATGTATTTATAGATATATACATTTTTATAGTACTTTATTGATTTTAAAAAATCTACCTAATCCTTTTTTTATGTATTTATAGATATTTACATTTTTATAGTACTTTATTGATTTTAAAAAATCTACCTAATCCTTTTTTTATGTATTTATAGATATATACATTTTTATAGTACTTTATTGATTTTAAAAAATCTACCTAATCCTTTTTTTATGTATTTATAGATATATACATTTTTATAGTACTTTATTGATTTTAAAAAATCTACCTAATCCTTTTTTTATATATTTATAGATATTTACATTTTTATAGTACTTTATTGATTTTAAAAAATCTACCTAATCCTTTTTTTATATATTTATAGATATTTACATTTTTATAGTACTTTATTGATTTTAAAAAATCTACCTAATCCTTTTTTTATGTATTTATAGATATTTACATTTTTATAGTACTTTATTGATTTTAAAAAATCTACCTAATCCTTTTTTTATGTATTTATAGATATATACATTTTTATAGTACCTTATTGATTTTAAAAAATCTACCTAATCCTTTTTTTATGTATTTATAGATATTTACATTTTTATAGTACTTTATTGATTTTAAAAAATCTACCTAATCCTTTTTTTATGTATTTATAGATATTTACATTTTTATAGTACTTTATTGATTTTAAAAAATCTACCTAATCCTTTTTTTATATATTTATAGATATATACATTTTTATAGTACTTTATTGATTTTAAAAATCTACCTAATCCTTTTTTTATGTATTTATAGATATATACATTTTTATAGTACTTTATTGATTTTAAAAAATCTACCTAATCCTTTTTTATGTATTTATAGATATATACATTTTTATAGTACTTTATTGATTTTAAAAATCTACCTAATCCTTTTTTTATGTATTTATAGATATATACATTTTTATAGTACTTTATTGATTTTAAAAAATCTACCTAATCCTTTTTTATGTATTTATAGATATATACATTTTTATAGTACTTTATTGATTTTAAAAAATCTACCTAATCCTTTTTTTATGTATTTATAGATATATACATTTTTATAGTACTTTATTGATTTTAAAAAATCTACCTAATCCTTTTTTTATGTATTTATAGATATATACATTTTTATAGTACTTTATTGATTTTAAAAAATCTACCTAATCCTTTTTTTATGTATTTATAGATATATACATTTTTATAGTACTTTATTGATTTTAAAAATCTACCTAATCCTTTTTTTATGTATTTATAGATATTTACATTTTTATAGTACTTTATTGATTTTAAAAAATCTACCTAATCCTTTTTTTATGTATTTATAGATATATACATTTTTATAGTACTTTATTGATTTTAAAAATCTACCTAATCCTTTTTTTATGTATTTATAGATATATACATTTTTATAGTACTTTATTGATTTTAAAAAATCTACCTAATCCTTTTTTTATGTATTTATAGATATTTACATTTTTATAGTACTTTATTGATTTTAAAAAATCTACCTAATCCTTTTTTTATGTATTTATAGATATATACATTTTTATAGTACTTTATTGATTTTAAAAAATCTACCTAATCCTTTTTTTATGTATTTATAGATATATACATTTTTATAGTACTTTATTGATTTTAAAAAATCTACCTAATCCTTTTTTTATGTATTTATAGATATATACATTTTTATAGTACTTTATTGATTTTAAAAAATCTACCTAATCCTTTTTTTATGTATTTATAGATATATACATTTTTATAGTACTTTATTGATTTTAAAAAATCTACCTAATCCTTTTTTTATGTATTTATAGATATATACATTTTTATAATACTTTATTGATTTTAAAAAATCTACCTAATCCTTTTTTTATATATTTATAGATATATACATTTTTATAGTACTTTATTGATTTTAAGAAATCTACCTCAATAAATCATTATCAATAATTTTTAAAAAATTAATCTCCCCCAAAATTAATTTTTTATAATTATCTAATTTTATACTATTTTTTTTAAATATTAAATCTTATATTTATATTATTAATAAGAATAATAATTAATTTAATAAATCATTATTAATAATTCTTTTTTCTTTTTAAAAATAATTATTTTTTTTCTTTTAATATTATTATATATATTTCATTGTATATATTATTTTTATTAATTTTATTTTTATAATTTAAATAATAAAATTAACTTTATTAATCTTAAATAACTTATTATTATTATTATTTTTAAAATTAAATTTTCAAAAATTTAATCATATATTTTATTTAATATTTTTCATATAAATTTAAAAATATTTATTTATATATATATTATTAAATTTCCATTTTTTTTTCTTTATATAATAAAAAAAAATGGAAATTTAATAATATATAAAATATAATAAATTTAATTAAATATAATTTATTTAATTTAAAAATTTTTTATAATTTTAATTTTATTAATATATATATATATATATATATATATATATATATATATATATAATATAATATATATTTTATAAATATAAAAATAATTAGATATTAATGTTTCTCAAGATATATTATAAAATAATTATATATTTAATAATTAATAAATAATTATATATATATATATATATTTATATATTAATAAATAATTATATTATGTAATTATTTAGTTTAAATTTTAAAATATTTATTTATATATATAAATTTTTATATTAAATAAATATTTATATTAAAATAATTATTTAATTATATTCATAATTAATAATTATATATTAATATATACTTATATATAAAATAACCAATTTTTTTTAAAAAATATCTCATTTTTTTAAAAAATAAGTTACTTTTTACAAAAATTATTTTATTTTATATTTTCTAAATAATTTATTTTTTATAAATTTAAACATTTCTAATATAACATAATATATATATATATATATATATATAATATTTACTTTTTAAATTATATATTATTAAATTTCCATTTTTTTTTAAAAAAAAAAAAAAAAAAATGGAAATTTATAAATATAAATATTGAAATTTTTAATATAAATTTAAAATTTAATAAATTATATAAATTAAATTAAAATAATTTAAATAATAATAATAATAATAATAATAATAATATATATATATATATATATATATATATATATGAATAAATTTATTTATTTATTTATTTATTTATATATATATATATATATATTAAAATACAATAATATTTATTATATAAAATAAAATATATATAATAATATTATTTTTAGAAAAAAAAATAAATTGTTTAAATAAATTAATTTTTTAACATTTTTATAAAAATTTTAATTTTTTTAAAACAATATTTATTAATTAAATTTAATCTAATAAATTTATATTCAATAAATTTTATTAATTATCTAATTAATTAATAATTTAATAACAATAATAATAATAATAAATTTTTAAATTTTATATAAATTCCCCTTACATATTAAATTTAAAAATTCAATTTATTATTATTATTATTATTATTATTATATATATATATGTCGGATTAGAATCAGGATTAAGGAGATGGGCGTTTGATGGATTCTCATTAGAATTAGCCATTGTTGCGATACAACGGAGAGTTTATTAGCACAAGTTTATTAACAAGATTACGCACTCGTAGCACTAGTGATAATGACCTTAGGTTCGAACGAATCCGCGGTCACGGGATGATAAACGTATGTTATCGCGCAGTTCAAGTCTAACTCTTTGTTAACTAAACGTGAGGTGTTCACTGGTCGTAGGATAGTACTGTCGCTCGTCAACGAGTCCACACGAAGGAATGCCTCTCCGTCTCGACGATGTCGTCGAGGAAAACTATATGGGGTGGGTCTAAGGATATGAGATCCTCGGATTCGTCAAAGAAGGCTTTCGTTCCAAAAGTGAGGGAAATTAGCGCTGTTGCTAATTGGTCAATCTCCATATCGGCGTTTTGAAAGAGATGCTGGCCGCCCTTAAGGGGGGGTTTGTTGACGGGGCATCGTTCGTGGAAGATAGGCTTCTCCTATCTTCCCGTAGTTGCGACAAGGACTGTTTGTCTTGATGAAATCTTAAAATTTATTGCGGGTCCTCACGTTAGCTAAACATACTGCGGAGGTATATCGACATCTGGAGATCATCTTACTCGAAGGATAGGATCTGCGTGTGGCGAGCCACGGAACAGAAACCTTTGAAATATTTACTGCCATGTGTCACTACGGTCACTTCTTTCAAGGAGAGGTATAGAGTTACTCTGTGCCTTTGTTAGATAAACGTTCATCCCTTGACCGCGGCTACGTTGGGCGACCGATTGTCGCCCCGAGCCCAAGCTCATGATCACAAATCTCGAACAATCGGAGCAACATTTGTTTATGCTAAGTTACAGAGTTACGGTATTCCCGCGAATCCAAGGAGGAGTTCCAGTGTTCTTTCATCTCCGACACGGCCATTCTGACTATCACACGTCCTCGGGTGCAGCTACAATATTGAGTTTTCTTAGCGTTAGTCTCGGTACAATTAACATTGTTTACAATTTAACTTAACGTCTAAATAAACTGGGGGTCCAGTGTAACAACAAAATTTTGTTCGGATGTTAGACAACAAAAGGAATAGAAGAGAACATGAATTAGTAACGTTGTAATTAGTATTGGAAGTTAGTATTGCTAGTTGCATCCTGTGGGTTATCAGTCGGGTCATAACGGCGAAATGGACCAGTCTCGATTTCGCACCCCAATGGATCTCGTTTTTCTAGATCGCACGACCGCACCAAACTTCGTAACACTATAGCTCATGGTGCGCGTGAACACATCACTTGCCCCTTAGTCGAGCTTCATAACACTATAGCTCATGGTGCGCGTGAACACATCACTTGCCCCTTTACCAAGCTTCATAACTCTATAGCTCATGGTGCGCGTGAACACATCACTTGCCCCTTTACCAAGCTTCATAACTCTATAGCTCATGGTGCGCGTGAACACATCACTTGCCCCTTTACCGAGCTTCATGACGTACTCCGTGAGGTGCTACGGTCTTTGTGCTGAGGATCTTCCGAGATCGAGGTACTCATGTCGTCGTGGTCACTGTTATTGCCGTCACTACCGACGTCCAACTCAGCGGGAACGCGACTGTCCGGCATTTTTCTTAATCTGTCGTGACTGTCTTTATACGATCGTTTACCGTCTAGCGTTTTTAGAATATATCTATCTCCTTCCAAAATCTCGGTTATTACAAATGGACCCTTGAATTTCGGCTCTAGCTTGGTTTGGTTTCTTTCCTCGTTCTTGCGTAGTACGAAGTCGCCGAGGTTAAACCTAACCACTTTAGCTTTGTTCCTATCAAATCTTTCTTTGTCGTATTGGGCGTTACTTTCTATGTTCTGTACGGCCTGCTGCCTTACATCGGAGATATCGACTTCTTTTTCTTCAATATTGTCAGGTAGCAACAGGTCATACGGTCTCGCCGATCTACCGATTAGTAGTTGTAAGGGGCTCGAATTAGTCACGCGGTTGACGGTGCAGTTCAACGCTAGCTGCATTTCCCCAATCGCGTCTTGCCACGGCCGCCCGGTCGTCTCTACTGTCGTGAACATGTTTTTCAACGTGCCCATAACACGTTCTACTTGTCCGTTAGCCCTACTGGCACCGGTCGCTATCAAGTGAACTTTAATTCGTTTGCTTTCGCAGAACTCGCGAAATTCTTTACCCGTAAAACACCTTCCCTGGTCCGCTATTATCCGACAGGGACTCCCGAATAAAAATATAGCGGATTTAAGCGCTTTAATGGTGTTAGAAGAATCTATCCTACGAGTATGATGCAGGTATACGAATTTAGTGAAGGCGTCGATCAACACAATGACGTACTCCTTCGAATCGCTTTTACCACTCAGCTTGCCCGTTATATCCATGTGGACCGTGTGCCAAGGTATGCTGGCCTTGGGTATGGGATGCAGTTCGGCTTGTATCTTACCTGAACTAGCCTTCGAAACTCTACAAGCATGGCAGTTCTCTACGAACTTGCGAACGTACTTCGCCATTCCTTCGAACCAGTAATACTCGTACAGTTTCTCGAGCGTCTTATCCCAACCCAAGTGCATAATTGACTGATGCACATGGTTAATAACGGACCACCTAAACCCTCTTGGAACAATAGGTAAACTGAGAGTCCTGCCTCTTCTTTGAATTTTCCGGTAGAGAGTACCGGACCGTAATTCGTAAGTATTCGCGATGTCTTCCGCGAGCTCATCATTTTGCAACTTTTCGACGATTCCCGAAATTTGGGGGTCACGACGTTGTTCGGCTAGTAGCCAGTCTCCCGAAATTTCGGCCAGATTAACCATTTTCTCTTCGATTTTGTCGAATCTAATAGGGTCAACGCCTGTGGGATTTCGCGAAAAGAAATCTACGTGGGCCATTCGCTTGCCCTCCCGATACACAATGTCGAAGGTAAACGTTTGCAAGTAAGCCCACCACCTGTGTACCCTGTCATTCAAATGTACTTTGCTCTTAGACGCTCTTAATGAATTGCAGTCCGTGACGACAAGAAATTCCCGTCCGTGCAGGTAGTGGCGGAAATGTTTTATGGCGTTTACAACAGCTAATGTTTCGAGTTCATAAGAGTGATATCTGGATTCCGTGAGGCTGGTTCTTTTACTATAGTATTCCACTACTCGATTTTTACCTTCCACCTTGTGCATCAAAATAGCCCCAAATCCTTCGGAGCTAGCATCGGTATGTAATTCTATTGGGTAATTGGGGTCAAATAACATTAACACCGGTGCGTCGGTCAGAACGGAGATTACCTCTTGTCTTATTTTCTCGTGCCTGTCCGTCCATGTTATATTTTTACTGCCGGACGTAAGCGCGTATAAGGGTTTTAACAATTGCGAAAATTTAGGGATGAACTTCCGAAAGTACGAGGCTAGCCCTATGAACTGCCTGAGCTGTGTGACGGTCGTCGGCGCAGGTAGGGAGCTTAAGGCATATACTTTACCCGGGTTGGGACGGACTTCTCCGTTCTGGATTACGAATCCCAAATAGAGTATCGATGTCTTCAGGAAAGAGCACTTAGAAAAGTTAAACGAAAACCCGGCGTTTACGAGGGTACTTAACACGATGTCCAACCTCTCTAAGGCTTGGTCTATTGAGTCGGCAATAATTAGGACGTCATCCAAATAGACAACGACGTAGGAATACGCAAGGTCGCCCAGGGCATTGAAAATGGCCCTCTGAAAGACGGACGGTGCATTTTTCAATCCGAACGGCATCGTTACGTACTCGTACTGCCCGTCGGGTGTAACGAACGCCGTGTATTCCGCCGAATTGGGGTGTATAGGAATTTGGTGGAACCCGCTGGCCATGTCCAGGCTAATGAAGTATTTCGCCGTTTGTAACCTCGCGATTTGGTCCGCGATAAGGGGTAGGGGGTACCGGTCCGCGACCGTATTCTTATTTAACGCTCGAAAATCTACGCATAATCTATCCGAACCGTCCTTTTTCTTCACGAGTAGCATGGGGCTCGCGAACGGCGAATTGCTAGGTCTTATAATGTTGGCTCTGAGTAGTTCGCTGATTCGCGCTCGTACGATTCTCCGCTCTTCCTCGCTAAGTCTATAGGGGCTTCTTTGGACGGTGATGTTGGGGTCGATCAACCGTATTTCTAATTGACCCGTATTTACGCGGGTACGTGGAAAGCCAGTGATGAACGAGTTTTTGAATCTGTCGAGAATGGAAATCAATCGGTCTTTATCGTCGCCGAGTACCTCGGTGTCTACGTCATTGAGATCGATCGCAGGTTCGGCGATATTATTACAGACATTAACCGTTTTCGACTTACAGATATCGAGGCTATTGCGCGTCATGTGTACGTCGAAGCCTTGGCTTAAAATTTCGCACCCAATAATAATATCGTGTTTTAAGTAATTGTCGGCAAGGACGTGAAAATTTACCTCCAGCGTGAGACCGCTGATACATACGGCGGACAGAATTTGGGTCGTACTCTTAACGCAAGTGTTCCCGATTCCTCGCATTACTACTATCTCGGTCGTTCTCTTGCCGGAAAATTTTGAAGCTACCGATTCTTTGATTAATGAGCATTCAGCTCCGGAATCAAAACAAAACAGGAACGACTCACCCTGGTGACTTAATTTACCGGTCGGGGCCTCCACCACACAGAAGTTAACCTGTCGCTCCTCTTTCATAGCAGGGTTTCCTCTACGTAAGGTCGGGCAGTTGGGCGCGATGTGGCCCTCCTCGTTACACCTGTAGCAGGACACCTTCGAAGACGTGGGAGCCCGATTTTCCCCTGGTTTTCGGTTGCGTTTCTCCGCCTCCAGTCTTGTCCTCTCACGGCACTCAGATGCTTTATGTCCGTGCCTACCGCAGTGGTAGCACTTGTATCGGGAGTCAGAAGGCTTATGCCGTTTAGCTTCGGAACCCGCGGAGGAGTTGCTTACTGAAGACGCCGGCCTCTTCACAGAATCGGAGAGTACTGTCATTTCGCCTGTGAGCTGGTCCTCGGTCTTGATATCGTTTGTGAGTGCTATCCGTAGGACGCGCTGGTCCTGTGATCCCATATGAAGGAGCACGGTAGCGTTGACTATCTCGTCCTTGGTACACCTTTCCCACCTCGCCATCAGGAAGGAACGTAAACGGCTGCTGTAATCTCCCAGGGTTTCACCCTCCAGTCGTGTTTGATTTTTTATCTTCCATAGCGTCGTGGCAGCTGTTTCTTTCCCACCAAAGCGTGTAAGGAAACGGTCTTTAAACTTTGGCCAAGAGGAAATTTGAGTAGCAGGTATCTGTGTAAGCCACTGTGCTGCCGAGCTTTCTAGAGCGGCACTCAAGGCACCAAGTAGCGCACTGCCTTGCAAAGGTTTTTCTTCCATGAGCACGTCAACAGTCGCACACCATGCGGCTGGGTCGGAGCCCAAGCTTCCGGGGTTAAAACGTGGTAGCGAAAATTTTTCAAGTGCCACCCCATCCTTCTTTGTTAGTGTATGAAATACGTCACGCATAAAATCCATTTGCTGTTTCATCGTTGCTAACAGGTCCTTGTATCCCACTTCTGATGTCGGATTAGAATCAGGATTAAGGAGATGGGCGTTTGATGGATTCTCATTAGAATTAGCCATTGTTGCGATACAACGGAGAGTTTATTAGCACAAGTTTATTAACAAGATTACGCACTCGTAGCACTAGTGATAATGACCTTAGGTTCGAACGAATCCGCGGTCACGGGATGATAAACGTATGTTATCGCGCAGTTCAAGTCTAACTCTTTGTTAACTAAACGTGAGGTGTTCACTGGTCGTAGGATAGTACTGTCGCTCGTCAACGAGTCCACACGAAGGAATGCCTCTCCGTCTCGACGATGTCGTCGAGGAAAACTATATGGGGTGGGTCTAAGGATATGAGATCCTCGGATTCGTCAAAGAAGGCTTTCGTTCCAAAAGTGAGGGAAATTAGCGCTGTTGCTAATTGGTCAATCTCCATATCGGCGTTTTGAAAGAGATGCTGGCCGCCCTTAAGGGGGGGTTTGTTGACGGGGCATCGTTCGTGGAAGATAGGCTTCTCCTATCTTCCCGTAGTTGCGACAAGGACTGTTTGTCTTGATGAAATCTTAAAATTTATTGCGGGTCCTCACGTTAGCTAAACATACTGCGGAGGTATATCGACATCTGGAGATCATCTTACTCGAAGGATAGGATCTGCGTGTGGCGAGCCACGGAACAGAAACCTTTGAAATATTTACTGCCATGTGTCACTACGGTCACTTCTTTCAAGGAGAGGTATAGAGTTACTCTGTGCCTTTGTTAGATAAACGTTCATCCCTTGACCGCGGCTACGTTGGGCGACCGA
This sequence comes from Bombus affinis, assembly GCF_024516045.1. Taxonomy (NCBI): domain Eukaryota; kingdom Metazoa; phylum Arthropoda; class Insecta; order Hymenoptera; family Apidae; genus Bombus; species Bombus affinis. Next base: position 2,177,349 of record NW_026108821.1, read on the forward strand.
TTGTCGCCCCGAGCCCAAGCTCATGATCACAAATCTCGAACAATCGGAGCAACATTTGTTTATGCTAAGTTACAGAGTTACGGTATTCCCGCGAATCCAAGGAGGAGTTCCAGTGTTCTTTCATCTCCGACATATATATATATATATATATATATATATATATATATATATATATATATATATATATATATATATACTAATATATATATATATATATATATATATATAATTAAATTTATAATCATATTAAAATTCATTAATTATATAAAATTCAAATTTATTTAATATAAAATTTAAAATTTTATAAATTATAATAAATTAAATTAAAATTTTTAATTAATAATAATAATAATAATATATATATTTATATATATGTCGGAGATGAAAGAACGCCGGAGCTCCTCCTTGGATTCGCGGGAATACCGCAACTCTGTAACTTGGATTAAACGAATGCCGCTCCGATTGTTCGAGATTTATGATCATGAGCTTGGGCTCGAGGCGACAATCAGTCGCCGAACGTAGCCGCGGTCAAAGGGATGAACGTTTTATCTAACAAAGGCACAGAGTAACTCTATACCTCTCCTTAAAAGAAATAGTCGTAGCGATACGTGGCAGTAAATACTTCAATAGTTTCTATCCCGCGGCCCGCCACACGCAGATTTTGTCCTTCGGGTAAGATGATCGCCGGGTGTCGGCATGCCTTTGTGGCGTATGTTTAGCTAACGTAAGGACCCGCTATAGATCTTAAGATTTAGTCGAGCGAAGTCCGTCAAATAGACTTTGTTGCAACTACGGGAAGATAGGAGAAACCTATCCTCCACGAGCGTTGCCCCCCGTCAACAACCTCCCCTCAAGGGCGGCCAGCATCTCTTTCAAAACGCCGATATGGAGATCGACCAATTAGCAACAGCGCTAATTTCCCTCTCCTTTGGAAAGAAAGCTTTCTTTGACGAATCCGAGGATCTCATATCCTTAGACCCACCCAATATAGTTTTCCTCGACGACATCGTCGAGACGGAGATTCATTCTTTCGTACGATCTCATCGACGAATGACAGTGCCACCTTACAACCAGCGAATACATCACTTCTAGTTAATAAAGAGTTAGACTTGAACTGTGCGAGAACATACGTTTACCATCCCGTGACCGCGGATTCGTTTCGAACCTAAGGTCATCATCACTAGTGCGTAATCTTGTTAATAAGCCCGTGCTAATAAACTCTCCATTGTATCACGGCAATGGCTAATTCCAACGAAAATTCATTAAACGCCCATCCCCATAATCCTGACTTTAATCCGACATATATATATATACATATATATATATATATATATATATATTTATAAATACAATAACATTTATTAAATAAAATAAAATATATATAATAATATTATTTTTAAAAAAATAAATTATTTAAATAAATTAATTTTATGCATTTTTATAAAAATAATTTTTTAAAATTTAACAAATTTATATTCAATAAATTTCATTATTAAAAATAATAATAATAATAATAAATTTTAAATTTTAAATATTTTTAATTTATAAATTTTTAAATTTTATATAAATTCCCCTAACATATTAAATTTAAAAATTCTTAAAAAAAATTAAATTTATTTAATATAAAATTTTAAATTTTATAAATTATTTAAAACTAAATTAAATTATAATAATTTATTAAATAATATATATATATATATATATATATATATAAATACAATAATATTTATTAAATAAAATAAAATGTATATAATAATATCATTTCTAAAAAATAATAATTGTTTAAATAAATTAATTTAATAATATTTTATAAAAATTTTAATTTTTAAAATTCTTAATTATATATATATATATATATATATATATATATATTAATTTCATTTTTATAAAAATTTCTATTTAAATAAATTAACTTAAAATAACAATAATAAAAATAATAATAATAATAATAATAATATATATATATATATATATATATATTGAATTTAAAAAATATATTAAATTAATAATATTTATTAAATAAACTAAATTTAATAAATTTATTTTCAATAAATTTCATTAATTAATAATAAATTTTAAATTCTAAATATTTTTAATTAATAAATTTTTAAATTTTATATAAATTCCCCTTACATATTAAATTTAAAAATTTATATTATTATATATATATATATAAATATAATTAATTTTTTAAATTTAAAATCTTATATTAAAATACTTTAATTAAATAAAAATTAAAATTTATTTAATATAAAATTTTAAATTTATTAAATTTTATTAATTATATATAACAATTTCATTAAAAAAAAAATTCATTTAAATAAATTAACTTAATATTTTTATAAAAATTTTAATTTAAATTTATAATCTAAAAATAAATTTTAATTATAAATATAAATATAATCAATAATTTTTATATTTTTTCAATAAATAATCCTCCATTATTTATTAAATTAAAAAATCATTTATTTATTTAATTTACTATATATATATATATATATAAGTTAATCTTTTTTTTTAAAAATATTAATTAAATTAATATTTATATAATAAGCTAATTAAAGCTTATAGGCTCATACCCTATCGATAAATTTTTTAAATTTTTATATAAATTTCCAATTATTAAATTTAATTAATTTTTTTTTAATATTTACATTTTATACATTTATACTTTATATATATATATATATATATATAATAGGCTAATTTAAGCTTATAGGCTCATACCCTATCGATAAATTTTATAAATTTTTATATAATTTCTAATATATATATATATATATATATATATATATATATATATATTATACAAAAAAATATTTAAATTTTATTTATATTTTATAAATTATTAATTTATTAAATTTTAATTTATTGGATATTAGTTAATATTTTATAACAATTAAATTGCATTTAATAATAATTAATAATAATAATAATATATCTAAATTATTTATTCATAAATATATATATATATATATATATAAGTAATATGTCTGAAAAAGAGATATTTTGATAAGATATTAATGTATATATTTAAAGTTATACTATTACTTGTATTAAATAAAACATAATGTATTTAATACCATACCCATGAATAAATATATAATAAGAACTTGAATTCTAATAGAATTAATTCTATTATTAAATTATAAATTTTTATATAAAATATTTATTTTTAAAAAATTTAAATATTAATTTTAATGAATAAATTAAACTTAATTTATTTAATTTCTATTATAACCTTATTTTTTATATTAATAAATTCATCTAGAATTTATATTCAATGATTATCAATAGAATTTTCTACTATTATTATAATTAGATTAATTAATATTAAATCAACAAACAAAATTGTTAGAATTTTATATTTTATAATTTCATCAATTTCAAGTTTAATAACAATTATAATTATTTCATTTAATTTTACTCAACTATTTACTTTTAAAAATCCTGATATTAATTTAATATTAATAATCTCTATATTTAGAAAGATTGGAATATTTCCATTTTGTTTTTGAATAATTTTTATTTATAATAAATCCTCATGAAGACAAATTTTTATTATTTCAACATTTATAAAATTTATTCCTATTTATTTTTTTTCCTCAATTATTAATCTTTCACCAACTATAATCACCTTTTTATTTTTAAATAGTTTATTTATTTCATTATACACAAATTTAAACTTTTCTATCAAAAAATTATTTGGATGCTCATCAATCTTTAATTCTTTATTATTTATTTTAATAATTTATAGAAATAAAAATTTATTTTTATTATTTATAATTATTTATTTAACTTCATTTCTTAATTTAATTTTAATTTTAAAATTTTATAATATTAAAAATTTAAATTTTAATAATATTTCATTAAATTCTTACTATTTATTAATTTTTATATTATTTATATATGCTTCATTTCCATTATTTTTAACATTTATAATAAAATGAGAATTCATTTATTTTTTAAATACAAATTTTAGAAATAATTTAATTTTTATTTTTATATTATCAAGAATATTAATACTTTGAAATTATTTTATTCTATTTAAATTCTTAATTTTAAAATTTAAATTTAATAAAATATCTAATATTAATTTTATTAATATTAAAAAAATTTCTTTATTCATTTTAATAACTTATTCATTTACCTTTATATTATTTAACTTAATTTAATATAAATTTAATAATTTAATCCTTAAATTTGCAATTTAAAATTTTTTTTTTTAAACTATATTAAATATTTATTTGATTTATTATTATTATTATATATATATATATATATATATATATATATATATATATATATATATAGATTAAAAATAAATACTAATTAGTATTAGAAAAATTTCAATTTTCATTAATAAATTTACAATTTATTTCTTTTTCAGACATAATACTAAATATTAAATTTAAAAAGATTTTAAGTTAATTTTAAACTATTAATCTTCAAAATTAAAAATATTAATAAATTAATAAATCTTAATAAAAAAATGATTAATATCAACTAACCATAAAAATATTTGAATAATATATTTTATTTTTGCTATATGATCAGGAATAATTGGTTCATCAATAAGTTTATTAGTTCGAATAGAGTTAAGTCATCCAGGAATATGAATTAATAATGATCAAATTTATAATTCTTTAGTAACTAGACATGCATTTTTAATAATTTTTTTTATAGTTATACCATTTATAATTGGAGGATTTGGTAATTACTTAATTCCATTAATATTAGGATCACCAGATATAGCTTTTCCTCGAATAAATAATATTAGATTTTGACTATTACCCCCATCATTATTTATATTATTATTAAGAAATTTATTTACACCTAATGTAGGAACAGGATGAACTATTTATCCCCCTTTATCTTCTTATTTATTTCATTCTTCACCATCAATTGATATTGCAATCTTCTCATTGCATATATCAGGAATTTCTTCTATTATTGGATCATTAAATTTTATTGTAACTATTTTATTAATAAAAAATTTTTCATTAAATTATGATCAAATTAATTTATTCTCATGATCAGTATGTATTACTGTAATTTTATTAATTTTATCTCTACCAGTATTAGCTGGAGCAATTACAATATTACTTTTTGATCGAAATTTTAATACCTCATTTTTTGACCCTATAGGAGGAGGAGATCCAATTTTATATCAACACCTATTTTGATTTTTTGGTCACCCAGAAGTGTATATTTTAATTTTACCTGGATTTGGATTAATTTCACAAGTTATTATAAATGAAAGAGGTAAAAAAGAAACCTTTGGAAATTTAAGAATAATTTATGCTATATTAGGAATTGGATTTTTAGGATTTATTGTTTGAGCTCATCATATATTTACTGTTGGATTAGATGTTGATACACGTGCATATTTCACATCCGCTACAATAATTATTGCCGTACCTACAGGAATTAAAGTTTTCAGATGATTAGCTACATATCATGGTTCAAAAATAAATTTTAATATTACAATTATTTGATCTATTGGATTTATTTTAATATTTACAATTGGCGGATTAACTGGAGTAATACTTTCTAATTCTTCAATTGATATTATTTTACATGATACATATTATGTAGTTGGTCATTTTCATTATGTATTATCTATAGGAGCAGTCTTTGCTATTATTACTAGTATTATTCATTGATTCCCAATAATTACAGGTTTAATAATAAATCAAAAATGATTAAAAATTCAATTTGTTATAATATTTATTGGTGTTAATATAACATTTTTTCCTCAACATTTTCTTGGGCTAATATCTATACCTCGACGATATTCAGATTATCCAGATTCATATTATTGTTGAAATTTAATCTCTTCAATTGGAGCAATAATTTCAATAAATAGATTATTACTTTTAATTTTTATTATTTTTGAAAGATTAATTTCTAAACGATTAATTTTATTTAAATTTAATCAATCATCACTTGAATGATTAAATAATTATCCACCTTATGATCACTCATTATTAGAAATTCCATTAATTTCAAAAAATAAAATTAAAAATATTTTCAATAAATAATTTATTTAAATAATAATAATAATAATAATTTAATATTTACAATTAATATGGCAGATTAGTGCTTTGAACTTAAAATTCAACTATAAAGACAATTTTTTTCTTTTATTAATATTAATATTTTAATAAATCAATATATTTTGAACTGAATTTAAAATTCAAATAAATCTAATTAATTTATTAATAATTTCTACATGAAATATATTTTTATTTCAAGATTCAAATGCTTTTTACTCTGATAATCTTATTTCATTTCATAATTTAACTATAATAATAATAATAATAATTATTACTTTAACAATATTTTTTATTATAGATTTTTCATTAAATAATTTTTTAAATCTTAATCTTTTAAAAAATCATACTATTGAGATTATTTGAACTTTAACACCTATAATTATTTTAATAATTATCTGTTTTCCATCTTTAAAAATTTTATATTATATTGATGAAATTATAAATCCTTATTTTTCAATTAAATCAATTGGTCACCAATGATACTGATCCTATGAATATCCAGAATTTAATAATTATGAATTTGATTCATATATATTAAATTATGAATCTATAAATCAATTTCGGCTATTAGAAACAGATAATCGATTAATTATTCCATTTAAAATTTCAATACGAATAATTGTATCTTCAATAGATGTAATTCACTCATGAACTATTCCATCATTAGGAATTAAAGTTGACGCAATCCCTGGACGAATTAATCAATTAAATTTATTTTGTATTCGTCCTGGAATTTATTTTGGTCAATGTTCAGAAATTTGTGGAATAAATCATAGTTTTATACCAATTATATTAGAAAGAACTTCTTATGAATTATTTTCAAATTGAATTAAAAAAAAAATATTATGAAAAATTAGTTAATTTATAACATTAGATTGTCATTCTAAAATTAATAATTTAATTTATTATTTTTCTTCCATTAGATGTCTGAAATTAAGAATTGATCTTTTAAATCAATTATAGTAATTAAAATTTACTTCTAATGAATTCCACAAATAATACCTATTAATTGATTAATTATTTTTTTAATATGCATAATTTGTTTAATTTCAATTATAATTTTATTAAATTCTATAATATTAAATTTTAAAATTAAAAATTTAAAAAAAAAAATTATTTATAAAAAATGAAAATGATTATGATAAATTTATTTGAAACTTTTGATCCATCAATTAATAATTATTTTCAATTAAACTGAATTTTTATATTTATACCAATTATTATTTTTCCTAATATATATTGACTAATTCCATCACGAATTATAATAATTTTTAAATTATTTATTAAATATCTATTCAATGAATACAAAATAATTATATCAAATAAATATATTATAAATATTATTATATTTTTAAGAATTATAATCTATATTATATTATTAAATTTATTTAGATTAATTCCTTATATTTTTACATCAACTAGACATCTATTATTTAATTTATCAATATCTTTATCTTTATGAATAAGATTTATAATCTATTCAATTATTAATTTTCCTATTAAAACTTTAAGACATTTAGTTCCATTAAATTCACCAAAATTTTTAATAAATTTTATAGTAATTATTGAATTAATTAGATTAATAATTCGACCTTGAACCTTATCTATTCGATTATCGGCAAATTTAATTTCAGGTCATTTAATTTTAATTTTATTAAGAAATTTTATAATAAATTTTTTTCTATTATCCCCAATTTCATTAATTATTCAAAATATATTATTAACTTTAGAAATTTCTATAGCTTTAATTCAAGCTTATGTATTTTCAATTTTATTAACATTATATTTCTCAGAATCAAATTAAATGAAAAAAAATTTTCCATTTCATATAGTAACTATTAGTCCTTGACCTCTTATTTCATCTATAAATTTAATAAACTTAATATTAAGAACAATTTTATGAATTTATTCAAATAATTTAATATTAATAATTATAAACTTAATTATATTAATTTTAGTTTCTCTAATGTGATTTCGAGATATTATTCGAGAAAGAACATTTCAAGGAATACATTCATTATTAATTATTTCAATAATAAAATTTAGAATAATTATATTTATTATTTCTGAATTATTTTTTTTTATTTCATTTTTTTGAACTTTCTTTCATAATTCAATTTCTCCTTCAATCGAAATTAATTTTTCTTGACCTCCTTCTATAATTAAATTTTTTAATCCATTTGAAATTCCTTTATTAAATTCTATTATTTTAATTACATCAGGATTTACTGTTACATTAAGACATTATTACCTATTAAATAATAAATCAAAATCAAGTATTTTAAATTTAATATTTACAATTATTTTAGGATTTTATTTTAATTTTATACAAATATTTGAATATTATAATTCATTTTTTTGTATTAATGATAGAATCTTTGGATCAATTTTTTATTTATCAACAGGATTTCATGGAATTCATGTTCTTATTGGAACTTTAATGTTATTATATTCTTTTATTCGAATATGTAAAAATCACTTTTCATCAATCCATCATATTAATTTTGAATTCTCAATTTGATATTGACATTTTGTAGATGTAATTTGATTATTTATTTATATATTTTATTATATCTTAATAAATTAAATCCTCTTATATTTAATTTTTATTAATAAATTAAATAAATATATAGTATAATTATTACAATTAATTTCCAATTAAAAAATTTAAAATAACTTAATATATTTAATTAATATTATAATTTTTTATTTATTAAATTTAATTATTATTTTAATTATTTTATTCTTAAATAAATTTTTATCAATAATTAAAAAAATTAATTTTGAAAAAAATCTTCCATATGAATGTGGATTTAACCCTATTACAAAAATAAATTTACCATTCTCACTTCCATTTTATTTAATTTCATTAACATTTATAATTTTCGATATTGAAATTATTTTATTAATACCTTTAATTTCATTTATTAAAACCCTAAATTACTTATATATATTTATTATAATAACTTTTTTTTTCTTAATATTAATTTTTTCATTAATTATAGAATGATTTTGTAATTATTTAAATTGAATATATTAAATATATATATATATATATATATATATATATATAAGGATTTTTTTAAAAATCTATATTTAAGTCGAAATTAAAAGTAATATTATTACTTCTTATATATATATATATATATATATATATATTAAATAATCTTAAATTAAAGCCAAAAAGAGGCATTTTATTGTTAATAAAATTATTGAATTATATTATTCTAATTTAATTTATATAGTTTATAAAAACATTATACTTTCAATATAAAATTATTAGTAAAAAAATAATTAATTATAAATAGAAATAAATTAATAAAGCTTCTAACTTTAATCTAGATATTAAATTATCATTATTTCTATTCATAATATATATATATATATATATATATATATATATATATATATATATTTAAAAATTTAATAATTTCCTTAATATTTTCAATATTATGCTCTAATATATAAGCTATTTAAATATTAATTAAATTCATTTACTATTTTTTTTTAAAAATTAATAAATTTATTTAAATTTATTATTTTAAATTATTTTTAAATTTTTAAATTTATTTATTATATATATATATATAATTAATTAATTTAATAAAATTAATACTATTAAATAAATATATATTAATAATATATAAAAAATTTTTAATATATAATTTATTTCAAATAAATTACAAAAAAAATATATAATCTTTCCTGTAAATTTTTCAATTACTCCTTTTTCAAAATAAATCTCATAAAAAACTAATCAATAAAATAAATAATTTAAAATAAATTTATAAAAAAAATCCATTATAAAAAAACTTTTAATTAATATAACAAATTTATTTAAAAAATTTATATTAAATATTAATAATGAAAATAAAATCCCTAATAATATTATTTTAAAAACAAAATATTTAAAAATATAAAACAAATTAACTCCAATAAAAAAAAAAAAAAAATTATAAATAAATTTTCTAATAAATAATACAATTAATAAAATAAATATTATATGTGTTATTATAATTCTATCTTCATCAAAATAAATTAAATTTATTATAAAATAATTTATTATTAAAATATTTATTAAACGAAAAGAATATGATACAGTAAAAATTGTACCAATAATTAAATTTAATAATCTAAAAATTCTTATTATATTTAAAAAATAATACTCAATAATTAAATCTTTAGAAAAATATCCAACTAAAAAAGGAAATCCACACAATATAAATAATGAAAATATTATTAATAAACCTTTTATTGGATATACATAGTATATTCCGAAATAAAAACGAAAATTTTGAATTCCTCTTATATAATGAATATAACTACCTACACATATAAATATTATAGATTTAAAAAAAGCATGAATAAATAAATGTAAAAATGTTAAATTTACTATTCCTAAAGAAAAAATTCTTATTATAAATCCTAACTGACTTAATGTTGATAAAGCAATAATCTTTTTAAAATCTATTTCAAAATTTGCTATCACACCTGATATAAATATTGTTATTCTTGAAACTATTAAAATATACTCCTTATATTTTAAATCAATCAATATATCATAATTAATTAATAAATAAATTCCAGCAGTTACTAATGTTGATGAATGAACTAAAGAAGAAACAGGAGTAGGAGCTATTATTGCAGCAGGCAATCAAATTATAAATATTAATTGCGCACTTTTCCTAAATACTATTATTAAAAATATTAATAAAATTAATAAATTTATATTATATAAAATTAAATTTCATCTACCAAAAATTATTATAAAAGAAATAATTATTAATAATCTTGAATCCCCTAAACGATTTAAAATCACAGTAATTATTCCTGAATTAAAAGCCAAATTCTTTTGATAATAAATAATTAAACAATAAGAAATTAAACCTAATCCATCTCATCCTAATAATAAAGTTAATATATTAGGACTTAAAATTAAAAAAATTATTGATATTAAAAATAACATTATCAAATAATAAAAACGTTTAATTAAATATTTATTATTTAAATTTATATAACTTACCCTATATAATAAAATTACTGAACAAATTAATATAACTAAAAACAAAAACATTAATAATTTGAATCTAATTATTAAAATTAAATTCATTTTTATTGAATTTAAATTATAAATTATTCATTCATAAATAAATAATTTATTAACTAATAAGACATAAAATCTTAAAAATATAAATATTAAACTTATTAAAATTAAAGTAATTCTAAAAACAATTATTTTTAAAATAACTTAAAATACTATCATACATCTTTGAAACCACAATTCAATATTTTTTAAAATTAAACTATTTAAATAAATTAAATTAATAAATCTAAAATAATTAAATTTAATGGTAATAAATGTAAAATTAAAGTTAAATAATTTATTAAACCCCTATTTATTAAATTAAAATTAAAATTATAAATTTTTCCAAACTGAATAAATCTATATAAATAAATTGAATAAATAAATCTAAATAAACAATAAAAAAATAAAAATATAAATAAATATTTATATCATATAATTAATCTTATTAATAAAAAAATTTCACTTACTATATTTAAAGAAATTGGAGCTCCTGAATTATAAACACATATTATAAATCATATTATTGATATTGAAGGTATTAAATTAATTAATCCTTTATTTACAAAAATAATTCGTCTATTAGTTTGTTTATAAATTTCATTAACTAAATAAAATAAACCTGAAGAAACTAACCCATGAGAAATTATTATTAATAACCCTCCTAATAAACCAATTTTTGAACCACTAAATATTCCTATAGATATAATTCCTATATGAATTACTGAAGATAAAGCAATGATTAATTTTATATCAAATTGAAATAAACATAATATTCTTAAAATCAATATTCCAAATAAATTAATTATTATTAAATAATAAATTAAATTAACAAATTTATTATTAAAAATTAAAATTAATCGTAATATTCCATATCTTCCTAACTTTAATATTACTGAAGCTAAAATTATTGAACTAAAAAATGAAGCTTCAACATGTGCTTTAATTAATCATCCATGAAATATATATATTGGAATTTTAATTAAAAAAGATATTAATAAATATATAAAATTAAAATAATCAAATATAAAATTCTTAATCTCTAAAAAAAAAAAATTATTCTACCTCTTCTTTCTAATATTTTAAAAATTAAATACAACATTGGTAAAGAAAATACTAATGTATAAAATATTAAATAAAATGCAGCTAAAATTCGGTCTTCTCTATACCCTCATTCCATAATTATATAAAAAATTAATAATAATCTAGATTCATATATAAAATAAAATATTAATAAATCTATGACTATAAAATTTAATAGCATTAAAAAAAATAAAATTAAATTTAATATTAAACATCCTTTTTTTATTTCATTTAAATTTATAAAAATTATTCCAAAAACTCAAATTATTATTAAAATTAAATAATTTGAATAATTATTATTTCTTAAGCCTATAAAAATATTAATTCATTTTATTCATCTAATATTTTTTAAAAAATATATTCCTATCAAAAATATTAAATTTCTTAAAATATAAAAATTAATATAATTTATAAAAAACATTACAGCTAATAAAATTAAAACCTCATTCATTATATTAAATTTAAAAAATTAATTTTTTGATGACCATATTCATAATTTAATCTTACTAATAATGATAATCCTAAAACTCTTTCACATACTGAATAAATTAAATAAATTAAATATAAAAATCCACTATAATCTATTGATAATAAATAAAATAAAATTATTGCAATTAAATACTCTACCCCAATTAAAAATCTTAAAAAATAAATTCTACCTAATCCTTTTTTTATGTATTTATAGAGATATACATTTTTATAGTACTTTATTGATTTTAAAAAATCTACCTAATCCTTTTTTTATATATTTATAGATATATACATTTTTATAGTACTTTATTGATTTTAAAAAATCTACCTAATCCTTTTTTTATGTATTTATAGATATATACATTTTTATAGTACTTTATTGATTTTAAAAAATCTACCTAATCCTTTTTTTTATGTATTTATAGATATATACATTTTTATAGTACTTTATTGATTTTAAAAAATCTACCTAATCCTTTTTTTATGTATTTATAGATATATACATTTTTATAGTACTTTATTGATTTTAAAAAATCTACCTAATCCTTTTTTTATGTATTTATAGATATATACATTTTTATAGTACTTTATTGATTTTAAAAAATCTACCTAATCCTTTTTTTATGTATTTATAGATATATACATTTTTATAGTACTTTATTGATTTTAAAAAATCTACCTAATCCTTTTTTTATGTATTTATAGATATATACATTTTTATAGTACTTTATTGATTTTAAAAAATCTACCTAATCCTTTTTTTATGTATTTATAGATATATACATTTTTATAGTACTTTATTGATTTTAAAAAATCTACCTAATCCTTTTTTTATGTATTTATAGATATATACATTTTTATAGTATTTTAATGATTTTAAAAAAAATCCGCCTAATCCTTTTTTTATGTATTTACAAATATATGCATTTTTATAGTATTTTATTGATTTTAGAAAAAATCCGCCTAAACCTTTTTTTATGTATTTACAAATATATGCATTTTTATAGTATTTTATTGATTTTAAAAAAAATCTGCCTAATCCCTTTTTTATGTATTTACAAATATATGCATTTTTATAGTATTTTATTGATTTTAAAAAAAATCCGCCTAATCCCTTTTTTATGTATTTACAAATATATGCATTTTTATAGTATTTTATTGATTTTAGAAAAAATCCGCCTAATCCTTTTTTTATGTATTTATAAATATATGCATTTTTATAGTATTTTATTGATTTTAAAAAAAATCCACCTAATCCTTTTTTTATGTATATACAAATATATGCATTTTTATAGTATTTTATTGATTTTAAAAAAAATCTGCCTAATCCTTTCTTTATGTATTTACAAATATATGCATTTTTATAGTATTTTATTGATTTTAGAAAAAATCCACCTAATCCTTTTTTTATGTATTTATAAATATATGCATTTTTATAGTATTTTATTGATTTTAGAAAAAATCTACCTAATCCCTTTTTTATGTATTTACAAATATATGCATTTTTATAGTATTTTATTGATTTTAAAAAAAATCCACCTAATCCTTTTTTTATGTATTTACAAATATATGCATTTTTATAGTATTTTATTGATTTTAAAAAAAATCTACCTAATCCTTTTTTTATGTATTTATAAATATATGCATTTTTATAGTATTTTATTGATTTTAAAAAAAATCTGCCTAATCCTTTTCTTATGTATTTACAAATATATGCATTTTTATAGTATTTTATTGATTTAAAAAAAAATCCACCTAATCCTTTTTTTATGTATTTACAAATATATGCATTTTTATAGTATTTTATTGATTTTAGAAAAAATCTGCCTAATCCCTTTTTTATGTATTTACAAATATATGCATTTTTATAGTATTTTATTGATTTTAAAAAAAATCTACCTAATCCTTTTTTTATGTATTTACAAATATATGCATTTTTATAGTATTTTATTGATTTTAAAAAAAATCCGCCTAATCCCTTTTTTATGTATTTACAAATATATGCATTTTTATAGTATTTTATTGATTTTAAAAAAAATCTGCCTAATCCTTTTTTTATGTATTTACAAATATATGCATTTTTATAGTATTTTATTGATTTAAAAAAAAATCCGCCTAATCCTTTTTTTATGTATTTACAAATATATGCATTTTTATAGTATTTTATTGATTTTAGAAAAAATCTGCCTAATCCCTTTTTTATGTATTTACAAATATATGCATTTTTATAGTATTTTATTGATTTTAAAAAAAATCTACCTAATCCTTTTTTTATGTATTTACAAATATATGCATTTTTATAGTATATTATTGATTTTAAAAAAAATCCGCCTAATCCCTTTTTTATGTATTTACAAATATATGCATTTTTATAGTATTTTATTGATTTTAAAAAAAATCTACCTAATCCTTTTTTTATGTATTTACAAATATATGCATTTTTATAGTATATTATTGATTTTAAAAAAAATCCGCCTAATCCTTTTTTTATGTATTTACAAATATATGCATTTTTATAGTATTTTATTGATTTTAGAAAAAATCTGCCTAATCCCTTTTTTATGTATTTACAAATATATGCATTTTTATAGTATTTTATTGATTTTAAAAAAAATCTACCTAATCCTTTTTTTATGTATTTACAAATATATGCATTTTTATAGTATTTTATTGATTTTAAAAAAAATCCGCCTAATCCCTTTTTTATGTATTTACAAATATATGCATTTTTATAGTATTTTATTGATTTTAAAAAGAATCTGCCTAATCCCTTTTTTATGTATTTATAAATATATGCATTTTTATAGTATTTTATTGATTTTAAAAAAAATCTGCCTAATCCCTTTTTTATGTATTTACAAATATATGCATTTTTATAGTATTTTATTGATTTTAAAAAAAATCTACCTAATCCTTTTTTTATGTATTTACAAATGTATGCATTTTTATAGTATTTTATTGATTTTAGAAAAAATCTACCTAATCCTTTTTTTATGTATTTATAAATATATGCATTTTTATAGTATTTTATTGATTTTAGAAAAAATCCGCCTAATCCTTTTTTTATGTATTTACAAATATATGCATTTTTATAGTATTTTATTGATTTTAAAAAAAATCCGCCTAATCCTTTTTTTATGTATTTATAAATATATGCATTTTTATAGTATTTTATTGATTTTAATAAAAATCTACCTAATCCTTTTTTTATGTAGTTATAAATATATGCATTTTTATAGTATTTTATTGATTTTAGAAAAAATCCGCCTAATCCTTTTTTTATGTATTTACAAATATATGCATTTTTATAGTATTTTATTGATTTTAGAAAAAATCCGCCTAATCCTTTTTTTATGTATTTACAAATATATGCATTTTTATAGTATTTTATTGATTTTAAAAAAAATCCGCCTAATCCTTTTTTTATGTATTTATAAATATATGCATTTTTATAGTATTTTATTGATTTTAATAAAAATCTACCTAATCCTTTTTTTATGTAGTTATAAATATATGCATTTTTATAGTATTTTATTGATTTTAGAAAAAATCCGCCTAATCCGTTTTTTATGTATTTACAAATATATGCATTTTTATAGTATTTTATTGATTTTAGAAAAAATCCGCCTAATCCTTTTTTTATGTATTTACAAATATATGCATTTTTATAGTATTTTATTGATTTTAAAAAAAATCCGCCTAATCCTTTTTTTATGTATATACAAATATATGCATTTTTATAGTATTTTATTGATTTTAAAAAAAATCCGCCTAATCCTTTTTTTATGTATTTACAAATATATGCATTTTTATAGTATTTTATTGATTTTAGAAAAAATCTACCTAATCCTTTTTTTATGTATTTATAAATATATGCATTTTTATAGTATTTTATTGATTTTAGAAAAAATCCGCCTAATCCTTTTTTTATGTATTTACAAATATATGCATTTTTATAGTATTTTATTGATTTTAAAAAAAATCCGCCTAATCCTTTTTTTATGTATTTATAAATATATGCATTTTTATAGTATTTTATTGATTTTAATAAAAATCTACCTAATCCTTTTTTTATGTAGTTATAAATATATGCATTTTTATAGTATTTTATTGATTTTAGAAAAAATCCGCCTAATCCTTTTTTTATGTATTTACAAATATATGCATTTTTATAGTATTTTATTGATTTTAGAAAAAATCCGCCTAATCCTTTTTTTATGTATTTACAAATATATGCATTTTTATAGTATTTTATTGATTTTAGAAAAAATCTGCCTAATCCTTTTTTTATGTATTTATAAATATATGCATTTTTATAGTATTTTATTGATTTTAAAAAAAATCCGCCTAATCCCTTTTTTATGTATTTATAAATATATGCATTTTTATAGTATTTTATTGATTTTAGAAAAAATCCGCCTAATCCTTTTTTTATGTATTTACAAATATATGCATTTTTATAGTATTTTATTGATTTTAAAAAAAATCCGCCTAATCCTTTTTTTATGTATTTATAAATATATGCATTTTTATAGTATTTTATTGATTTTAATAAAAATCTACCTAATCCTTTTTTTATGTAGTTATAAATATATGCATTTTTATAGTATTTTATTGATTTTAGAAAAAATCCGCCTAATCCTTTTTTTATGTATTTACAAATATATGCATTTTTATAGTATTTTATTGATTTTAGAAAAAATCCGCCTAATCCTTTTTTTATGTATTTACAAATATATGCATTTTTATAGTATTTTATTGATTTTAGAAAAAATCTGCCTAATCCTTTTTTTATGTATTTATAAATATATGCATTTTTATAGTATTTTATTGATTTTAAAAAAAATCCGCCTAATCCCTTTTTTATGTATTTATAAATATATGCATTTTTATAGTATTTTATTGATTTTAGAAAAAATCCGCCTAATCCTATTTTTATGTATTTACAAATATATGCATTTTTATAGTATTTTATTGATTTTAGAAAAAATCCGCCTAATCCCTTTTTTATGTATTTATAAATATATGCATTTTTATAGTATTTTATTGATTTTAGAAAAAATCTACCTAATCCTTTTTTTATGTATTTACAAATATATGCATTTTTATAGTATTTTATTGATTTTAGAAAAAATCTGCCTAATCCCTTTTTTATGTATTTACAAATATATGCATTTTTATAGTATTTTATTGATTTTAAAAAAAATCTACCTAATCCTTTTTTTATGTATTTACAAATATATGCATTTTTATAGTATTTTATTGATTTTAAAAAAAATCCGCATAATCCCTTTTTTATGTATTTACAAATATATGCATTTTTATAGTATTTTATTGATTTTAAAAAAAATCCGCCTAATCCCTTTTTTATGTATTTACAAATATATGCATTTTTATAGTATTTTATTGATTTAAAAAAAAATCCGCCTAATCCTTTTTTTATGTATTTACAAATATATGCATTTTTATAGTATTTTATTGATTTTAGAAAAAATCTGCCTAATCCCTTTTTTATGTATTTACAAATATATGCATTTTTATAGTATTTTATTGATTTTAAAAAAAATCCGCCTAATCCTTTTTTTATGTATTTATAAATATATGCATTTTTATAGTATTTTATTGATTTTAGAAAAAATCCGCCTAATCCCTTTTTTATGTATTTATAAATATATGCATTTTTATAGTATTTTATTGATTTTAGAAAAAATCCACCTAATCCTTTTTTTATGTATTTATAAATATATGCATTTTTATAGTATTTTATTGATTTTAAAAAAAATCCGCCTAATCCTTTTTTTATGTATTTAGAAATATATGCATTTTTATAGTATTTTATTGATTTTAGAAAAAATCCGCCTAATCCCTTTTTTATGTATTTATAAATATATGCATTTTTATAGTATTTTATTGATTTTAGAAAAAATCCACCTAATCCTTTTTTTATGTATTTACAAATATATGCATTTTTATAGTATTTTATTGATTTTAGAAAAAATCTGCCTAATCCCTTTTTTATGTATTTACAAATATATGCATTTTTATAGTATTTTATTGATTTAAAAAAAAATCCGCCTAATCCTTTTTTTATGTATTTACAAATATATGCATTTTTATAGTATTTTATTGATTTTAGAAAAAATCTGCCTAATCCCTTTTTTATGTATTTACAAATATATGCATTTTTATAGTATTTTATTGATTTTAAAAAAAATCTACCTAATCCTTTTTTTATGTATTTACAAATATATGCATTTTTATAGTATTTTATTGATTTTAAAAAAAATCCGCCTAATCCCTTTTTTATGTATTTACAAATATATGCATTTTTATAGTATTTTATTGATTTTAAAAAAAATCTGCCTAATCCTTTTTTTATGTATTTACAAATATATGCATTTTTATAGTATTTTATTGATTTAAAAAAAAATCCGCCTAATCCTTTTTTTATGTATTTACAAATATATGCATTTTTATAGTATTTTATTGATTTTAGAAAAAATCCGCCTAATCCTTTTTTTATGTATTTACAAATATATGCATTTTTATAGTATTTTATTGATTTTAGAAAAAATCCGCCTAATCCTTTTTTTATGTATTTACAAATATATGCATTTTTATAGTATTTTATTGATTTTAAAAAGAATCTGCCTAATCCTTTTTTTATGTATTTATAAATATATGCATTTTTATAGTATTTTATTGATTTTAATAAAAATCTACCTAATCCTTTTTTTATGTAGTTATAAATATATGCATTTTTATAGTATTTTATTGATTTTAGAAAAAATCCGCCTAATCCTTTTTTTATGTATTTATAAATATATGCATTTTTATAGTATTTTATTGATTTTAGAAAAAATCCGCCTAATCCTTTTTTTATGTATTTACAAATATATGCATTTTTATAGTATTTTATTGATTTTAGAAAAAATCCGCCTAATCCTTTTTTTATGTATTTACAAATATATGCATTTTTATAGTATTTTATTGATTTTAGAAAAAATCCGCCTAATCCTTTTTTTATGTATTTACAAATATATGCATTTTTATAGTATTTTATTGATTTAAAAAAAATCCGCCTAATCCTTTTTTTATGTATTTACAAATATATGCATTTTTATAGTATTTTATTGATTTTAGAAAAAATCCGCCTAATCCTTTTTTTATGTATTTACAAATATATGCATTTTTATAGTATTTTATTGATTTTAGAAAAAATCCGCCTAATCCCTTTTTTATGTATTTATAAATATATGCATTTTTATAGTATTTTATTGATTTTAAAAAAAATCTGCCTAATCCCTTTTTTATGTATTTACAAATATATGCATTTTTATAGTATTTTATTGATTTAAAAAAAATCCGCCTAATCCTTTTTTTATGTATTTATAAATATATGCATTTTTATAGTATTTTATTGATTTTAGAAAAAATCTGCCTAATCCTTTTTTTATGTATTTACAAATATATGCATTTTTATAGTATTTTATTGATTTTAGAAAAAATCTACCTAATCCCTTTTTTATATGTTTATAAATATATGCATTTTTATAGTATTTTATTGATTTTAAAAAAAATCCGCCTAATCCCTTTTTTATGTATTTATAAATATATGCATTTTTATAGTATTTTATTGATTTAAAAAAATCCGCCTAATCCTTTTTTTATGTATTTATAAATATATGCATTTTTATAGTATTTTATTGATTTTAGAAAAAATCTGCCTAATCCTTTTTTTATGTATTTACAAATATATGCATTTTTATAGTATTTTATTGATTTTAGAAAAAATCTACCTAATCCCTTTTTTATATGTTTATAAATATATGCATTTTTATAGTATTTTATTGATTTTAAAAAAAATCTGCCTAATCCTTTTTTTATGTATTTATAAGTATATGCATTTTTATAGTATTTTATTGATTTTAAAAAAAATCCGCCTAATCCTTTTTTTATGTATTTATAAATATATGCATTTTTATAGTATTTTATTGATTTTAGAAAAAATCCGCCTAATCCCTTTTTTATGTATTTATAAATATATGCATTTTTATAGTATTTTATTGATTTTAGAAAAAATCTACCTAATCCTTTTTTTATGTATTTATAAATATATGCATTTTTATAGTATTTTATTGATTTTAAAAAAAATCCGCCTAATCCTTTCTTTATGTATTTATAAATATATGCATTTTTATAGTATTTTATTGATTTTAGAAAAAATCTGCCTAATCCTTTTTTTATGTATTTATAAATATATGCATTTTTATAGTATTTTATTGATTTTAAAAAAAATCCGCCTAATCCCTTTTATATGTATTTATAAATATATGCATTTTTATAGTATTTTATTGATTTTAAAAAAATCTACCTAATCCTTTTTTTATGTATTTATAAATATATGCATTTTTATAGTATTTTATTGATTTTAAAAAAAATCTACCTAATCCTTTTTTTATGTATTTATAAATATATGCATTTTTATAGTATTTTATTGATTTTAAAAAAAATCTACCTAATCCCTTTTTTATGTATTTATAAATATATGCATTTTTATAGTATTTTATTGATTTTAAAAAAAATCTACCTAATCCTTTTTTTATGTATTTATAAATATATGCATTTTTATAGTATTTTATTGATTTTAAAAAAAATCTGCCTAATCCTTTTTTTATGTATTTACAAATATATGCATTTTTATAGTATTTTATTGATTTTAAAAAAAATCCGCCTAATCCTTTTTTTATGTATTTACAAATATATGCATTTTTATAGTATTTTATTGATTTTAGAAAAAATCCGTCTAATCCTTTTTTTATGTATTTATAAATATATGCATTTTTATAGTATTTTATTGATTTTAGAAAAAATCTGCCTAATCCTTTTTTTATGTATTTACAAATATATGCATTTTTATAGTATTTTATTGATTTTAGAAAAAATCCGCCTAATCCTTTTTTTATGTATTTACAAATATATGCATTTTTATAGTATTTTATTGATTTTAAAAAAAATCTGCCTAATCCCTTTTTTATGTATTTACAAATATATGCATTTTTATAGTATTTTATTGATTTTAAAAAAAATCCGCCTAATCCCTTTTTTATGTATTTACAAATATATGCATTTTTATAGTATTTTATTGATTTTAGAAAAAATCCGCCTAATCCTTTTTTTATGTATTTATAAATATATGCATTTTTATAGTATTTTATTGATTTTAGAAAAAATCTGCCTAATCCTTTTTTTATGTATTTAAAAATATATGCATTTTTATAGTATTTTATTGATTTTAGAAAAAATCCGCCTAATCCTTTTTTTATGTATTTACAAATATATGCATTTTTATAGTATTTTATTGATTTTAGAAAAAATCTACCTAATCCTTTTTTTATGTATTTACAAATATATGCATTTTTATAGTATTTTATTGATTTTAGAAAAAATCTGCCTAATCCCTTTTTTATGTATTTACAAATATATGCATTTTTATAGTATTTTATTGATTTTAAAAAAAATCTACCTAATCCTTTTTTTATGTATTTATAAATATATGCATTTTTATAGTATTTTATTGATTTTAAAAAAAATCTACCTAATCCCTTTTTTATGTATTTATAAATATATGCATTTTTATAGTATTTTATTGATTTTAGAAAAAATCTACCTAATCCCTTTTTTATATGTTTATAAATATATGCATTTTTATAGTATTTTATTGATTTTAGAAAAAATCCGCCTAATCCTTTTTTTATGTATTTATAAATATATGCATTTTTATAGTATTTTATTGATTTTAGAAAAAATCTACCTAATCCTTTTTTTATGTATTTATAAATATATGCATTTTTATAGTATTTTATTGATTTAAAAAAAAATCCGCCTAATCCTTTTTTTATGTATTTACAAATATATGCATTTTTATAGTATTTTATTGATTTTAAAAAAAATCCGCCTAATCCTTTTTTTATGTATTTATAAATATATGCATTTTTATAGTATTTTATTGATTTTAAAAAAAATCCGCCTAATCCTTTTTTTATGTATTTATAAATATATGCATTTTTATAGTATTTTATTGATTTTAATAAAAATCTACCTAATCCTTTTTTTATGTAGTTATAAATATATGCATTTTTATAGTATTTTATTGATTTTAGAAAAAATCCGCCTAATCCTTTTTTTATGTATTTACAAATATATGCATTTTTATAGTATTTTATTGATTTTAAAAAAAATCCGCCTAATCCTTTTTTTATGTATTTACAAATATATGCATTTTTATAGTATTTTAATGATTTTAAAAAAAATCCGCCTAATCCTTTTTTTATGTATTTACAAATATATGCATTTTTATAGTATTTTATTGATTTTAAAAAAAATCTGCCTAATCCTTTTTTTATGTATTTACAAATATATGCATTTTTATAGTATTTTATTGATTTTAAAAAAAATCCGCCTAATCCTTTTTTTATGTATTTACAAATATATGCATTTTTATAGTATTTTATTGATTTTAAAAAAAATCCGCCTAATCCTTTTTTTATGTATTTACAAATATATGCATTTTTATAGTATTTTATTGATTTTAGAAAAAATCCGCCTAATCCTTTTTTTATGTATTTATAAATATATGCATTTTTATAGTATTTTATTGATTTTAGAAAAAATCTGCCTAATCCTTTTTTTATGTATTTACAAATATATGCATTTTTATAGTATTTTATTGATTTTAGAAAAAATCCGCCTAATCCTTTTTTTATGTATTTACAAATATATGCATTTTTATAGTATTTTATTGATTTTAAAAAAAATCTGCCTAATCCCTTTTTTATGTATTTACAAATATATGCATTTTTATAGTATTTTATTGATTTTAAAAAAAATCCGCCTAATCCCTTTTTTATGTATTTACAAATATATGCATTTTTATAGTATTTTATTGATTTTAGAAAAAATCTGCCTAATCCCTTTTTTATGTATTTACAAATATATGCATTTTTATAGTATTTTATTGATTTTAAAAAAAATCTACCTAATCCTTTTTTTATGTAGTTATAAATATATGCATTTTTATAGTATTTTATTGATTTTAGAAAAAATCTGCCTAATCCTTTTTTTATGTATTTACAAATATATGCATTTTTATAGTATTTTATTGATTTTAGAAAAAATCCGCCTAATCCTTTTTTTATGTATTTACAAATATATGCATTTTTATAGTATTTTATTGATTTTAGAAAAAATCTGCCTAATCCTTTTTTTATGTATTTACAAATATATGCATTTTTATAGTATTTTATTGATTTTAATAAAAATCTACCTAATCCTTTTTTTATGTAGTTATAAATATATGCATTTTTAGAGTATTTTATTGATTTTAGAACAAATCCGCCTAATCCTTTTTTTATGTATTTACAAATATATGCATTTTTATAGTATTTTATTGATTTTAGAAAAAATCCGCCTAATCCTTTTTTTATGTATTTACAAATATATGCATTTTTATTGTATTTTATTGATTTTAAAAAAAATCCGCCTAATCCTTTTTTTATGTAATTACAAATATATGCATTTTTATAGTATTTTAATGATTTTAAAAAAATCCGCCTAATCCTTTTTTTATGTATTTACAAATATATGCATTTTTATAGTATTTTATTGATTTTAAAAAAAATCTGCCTAATCCTTTTTTTATGTATTTACAAATATATGCATTTTTATAGTATTTTATTGATTTTAAAAAAAATCCGCCTAATCCTTTTTTTATGTATTTACAAATATATGCATTTTTATAGTATTTTATTGATTTTAGAAAAAATCCGCCTAATCCTTTTTTTATGTATTTATAAATATATGCATTTTTATAGTATTTTATTGATTTTAGAAAAAATCTGCCTAATCCTTTTTTTATGTATTTACAAATATATGCATTTTTATAGTATTTTATTGATTTTAGAAAAAATCCGCCTAATCCTTTTTTTATGTATTTACAAATATATGCATTTTTATAGTATTTTATTGATTTTAAAAAAAATCTACCTAATCCTTTTTTTATGTATTTACAAATATATGCATTTTTATAGTATTTTATTGATTTTAGAAGAAATCTGCCTAATCCCTTTTTTATGTATTTACAAATATATGCATTTTTATAGTATTTTATTGATTTTAAAAAAAATCTACCTAATCCTTTTTTTATGTATTTATAAATATATGCATTTTTATAGTATTTTATTGATTTTAAAAAAAATCTACCTAATCCCTTTTTTATGTATTTATAAATATATGCATTTTTATAGTATTTTATTGATTTTAGAAAAAATCTACCTAATCCCTTTTTTATATGTTTATAAATATATGCATTTTTATAGTATTTTATTGATTTTAGAAAAAATCCGCCTAATCCTTTTTTTATGTATTTACAAATATATGCATTTTTATAGTATTTTATTGATTTTAAAAAAAATCCGCCTAATCCTTTTTTTATGTATTTACAAATATATGCATTTTTATAGTATTTTAATGATTTTAAAAAAAATCCGCCTAATCCTTTTTTTATGTATTTACAAATATATGCATTTTTATAGTATTTTATTGATTTAAAAAAAAATCTACCTAATCCCTTTTTTATGTATTTACAAATATATGCATTTTTATAGTACTTTATTGATTTTAAAAAAAATCCGCCTAATCCTTTTTTTATGTATTTACAAATATATGCATTTTTATAGTATTTTATTGATTTTAGAAAAAATCCGCCTAATCCTTTTTTTATGTATTTACAAATATATGCATTTTTATAGTATTTTATTGATTTTAAAAAAAATCTGCCTAATCCCTTTTTTATGTATTTACAAATATATGCATTTTTATAGTATTTTATTGATTTTAAAAAAAATCCGCCTAATCCCTTTTTTATGTATTTACAAATATATGCATTTTTATAGTATTTTATTGATTTTAGAAAAAATCTGCCTAATCCCTTTTTTATGTATTTACAAATATATGCATTTTTATAGTATTTTATTGATTTTAAAAAAAATCTACCTAATCCTTTTTTTATGTATTTATAAATATGTGCATTTTTATAGTATTTTATTGATTTTAGAAAAAATCTGCCTAATCCTTTTTTTATGTATTTATAAATATATGCATTTTTATAGTATTTTATTGATTTTAAAAAAAATCCACCTAATCCCTTTTTTATGTGTTTATAAATATATGCATTTTTATAGTATTTTATTGATTTTAGAAAAAATCCACCTAATCCTTTTTTTATGTATTTATAAATATATGCATTTTTATAGTATTTTATTGATTTTAGAAAAAATCTACCTAATCCTTTTTTTATGTATTTATAAATATATGCATTTTTATAGTATTTTATTGATTTTAAAAAAATCCGCCTAATCCTTTTTTTATGTATTTACAAATATATGCATTTTTATAGTATTTTATTGATTTTAAAAAAAATCCACCTAATCCTTTTTTTATGTATTTACAAATATATGCATTTTTATTGTATTTTATTGATTTTAAAAAAAATCTACCTAATCCTTTTTTTATGTATTTATAAATATATGCATTTTTATAGTATTTTATTGATTTTAAAAAAAATCTACCTAATCCTTTTTTTATGTATTTATAAATATATGCATTTTTATAGTATTTTATTTATTTTAAAAAAAATCTGCCTAATCCTTTCTTTATGTATTTACAAATATATGCATTTTTATAGTATTTTATTGATTTTAAAAAAAATCCGCCTAATCCTTTTTTTATGTATTTATAAATATATGCATTTTTATAGTATTTTATTGATTTTAGAAAAAATCTACCTAATCCTTTTTTTATGTATTTATAAATATATGCATTTTTATAGTATTTTATTGATTTTAAAAAAAATCTACCTAATCCTTTTTTTATGTATTTACAAATATATGCATTTTTATAGTATTTTATTGATTTTAAAAAAAATCCGCCTAATCCTTTTTTTATGTATTTACAAATATATGCATTTTTATTGTATTTTATTGATTTTAAAAAAAATCTACCTAATCCTTTTTTTATGTATTTATAAATATATGCATTTTTATAGTATTTTATTGATTTTAAAAAAAATCTACCTAATCCTTTTTTTATGTATTTATAAATATATGCATTTTTATAGTATTTTATTTATTTTAAAAAAAATCTGCCTAATCCTTTCTTTATGTATTTACAAATATATGCATTTTTATAGTATTTTATTGATTTTAAAAAAAATCCGCCTAATCCTTTTTTTATGTATTTATAAATATATGCATTTTTATAGTATTTTATTGATTTTAGAAAAAATCTACCTAATCCTTTTTTTATGTATTTATAAATATATGCATTTTTATAGTATTTTATTGATTTTAGAAAAAATCTGCCTAATCCTTTCTTTATGTATTTATAAATATATGCATTTTTATAGTATTTTATTGATTTTAAAAAAAATCTACCTAATCCTTTTTTTATGTATTTATAAATATATGCATTTTTATAGTATTTTATTGATTTTAAAAAAAATCCGCCTAATCCTTTTTTTATGTATTTACAAATATATGCATTTTTATAGTATTTTATTGATTTTAGAAAAAATCTGCCAAATCCTTTTTTTATGTATTTACAAATATATGCATTTTTATAGTATTTTATTGATTTTAGAAAAAATCCGCCTAATCCTTTTTTTATGTATTTACAAATATATGCATTTTTATAGTATTTTATTGATTTTAAAAAAAATCTGCCTAATCCCTTTTTTATGTATTTACAAATATATGCATTTTTATAGTATTTTATTGATTTTAGAAAAAATCTACCTAATCCTTTTTTTATGTATTTATAAATATATGCATTTTTATAGTATTTTATTGATTTTAGAAAAAATCTACCTAATCCCTTTTTTATGTATTTATAAATATATGCATTTTTATAGTATTTTATTGATTTTAGAAAAAATCTACCTAATCCCTTTTTTATATGTTTATAAATATATGCATTTTTATAGTATTTTATTGATTTTAGAAAAAATCTGCCTAATCCTTTTTTTATGTATTTATAAATATATGCATTTTTATAGTATTTTATTGATTTTAGAAAAAATCTACCTAATCCTTTTTTTATGTATTTATAAATATATGCATTTTTATAGTATTTTATTGATTTTAAAAAAAATCCGCCTAATCCTTTTTTTATGTATTTATAAATATATGCATTTTTATAGTATTTTATTGATTTTAGAAAAAATCTACCTAATCCCTTTTTTATGTGTTTATAAATATATGCATTTTTATAGTATTTTATTGATTTTAGAAAAAATCTACCTAATCCTTTTTTTATGTATTTATAAATATATGCATTTTTATAGTATTTTATTGATTTTAAAAAAAATCCGCCTAATCCTTTCTTTATGTATTTATAAATATATGCATTTTTATAGTATTTTATTGATTTTAGAAAAAATCTGCCTAATCCTTTTTTTATGTATTTACAAATACATGCATTTTTATAGTATTTTATTGATTTAAAAAAAAATCCGCCTAATCCCTTTTTTATGTATTTACAAATATATGCATTTTTATAGTATTTTATTGATTTTAAAAAAAATCTGCCTAATCCTTTTTTTATGTATTTACAAATATATGCATTTTTATAGTATTTTATTGATTTTAGAAAAAATCCGCCTAATCCTTTTTTTATGTATTTACAAATATATGCATTTTTATAGTATTTTATTGATTTTAGAAAAAATCTGCCTAATCCTTTTTTTATGTATTTATAAATATATGCATTTTTATAGTATTTTATTGATTTTAGAAAAAATCCGCCTAATCCTTTTTTTATGTATTTATAAATATATGCATTTTTATAGTATTTTATTGATTTTAAAAAAAATCTACCTAATCCTTTTTTTATGTATTTATAAATATATGCATTTTTATAGTATTTTATTGATTTTAAAAAAAATCCGCCTAATCCTTTCTTTATGTATTTATAAATATATGCATTTTTATAGTATTTTATTGATTTTAGAAAAAATCTGCCTAATCCTTTTTTTATGTATTTACAAATATATGCATTTTTATAGTATTTTATTGATTTTAAAAAAAATCCGCCTAATCCTTTTTTTATGTATTTATAAATATATGCATTTTTATAGTATTTTATTGATTTTAGAAAAAATCCGCCTAAACCTTTTTTTATGTATTTACAAATATATGCATTTTTATAGTATTTTATTGATTTTAAAAAAAATCTACCTAATCCTTTTTTTATGTATTTACAAATATATGCATTTTTATAATATTTTATTGATTTTAAAAAAAATCCGCCTAATCCTTTTTTTATGTATTTATAAATATATGCATTTTTATAGTATTTTATTTATTTTAAAAAAAATCTGCCTAATCCTTTCTTTATGTATTTACAAATATATGCATTTTTATAGTATTTTATTGATTTTAAAAAAAATCCGCCTAATCCTTTTTTTATGTATTTATAAATATATGCATTTTTATAGTATTTTATTGATTTTAGAAAAAATCCGCCTAATCCCTTTTTTATGTATTTACAAATATATGCATTTTTATAGTATTTTATTGATTTTAAAAAAAATCTACCTAATCCTTTTTTTATGTATTTACAAATATATGCATTTTTATAGTATTTTATTGATTTTAAAAAAAATCTACCTAATCCTTTTTTTATGTATTTATAAATATATGCATTTTTATAGTATTTTATTGATTTTAAAAAAAATCCGCCTAATCCTTTTTTTATGTATTTACAAATATATGCATTTTTATAATATTTTATTGATTTTAGAAAAAATCCGCCTAATCCTTTTTTTATGTATTTATAAATATATGCATTTTTATAGTATTTTATTGATTTTAAAAAAAATCTACCTAATCCTTTTTTTATGTATTTACAAATATATGCATTTTTATAGTATTTTATTGCTTTTAAAAAAAATCCACCTAATCCTTTTTTTATGTATTTACAAATATATGCATTTTTATTGTATTTTATTGATTTTAAAAAAAATCTACCTAATCCTTTTTTTATGTATTTACAAATATATGCATTTTTATAGTATTTTATTGATTTTAAAAAAAATCTACCTAATCCTTTTTTTATGTATTTATAAATATATGCATTTTTATAGTATTTTATTTATTTTAAAAAAAATCTGCCTAATCCTTTCTTTATGTATTTACAAATATATGCATTTTTATAGTATTTTATTGATTTTAAAAAAAATCTACCTAATCCTTTTTTTATGTATTTATAAATATGTGCATTTTTATAGTATTTTATTGATTTTAAAAAAAATCCGCCTAATCCCTTTTTTATGTATTTACAAATATATGCATTTTTATAGTATTTTATTGATTTTAGAAAAAATCTGCCTAATCCCTTTTTTATGTATTTACAAATATATGCATTTTTATAGTATTTTATTGATTTTAAAAAAAATCTACCTAATCCTTTTTTTATGTATTTATAAATATGTGCATTTTTATAGTATTTTATTGATTTTAGAAAAAATCTGCCTAATCCTTTTTTTATGTATTTATAAATATATGCATTTTTGTAGTATTTTATTGATTTTAAAAAAAATCCACCTAATCCCTTTTTTATGTGTTTATAAATATATGCATTTTTATAGTATTTTATTGATTTTAGAAAAAATCCACCTAATCCTTTTTTTATGTATTTATAAATATATGCATTTTTATAGTATTTTATTGATTTTAGAAAAAATCTACCTAATCCTTTTTTTATGTATTTATAAATATATGCATTTTTATAGTATTTTATTGATTTTAAAAAAATCCGCCTAATCCTTTTTTTATGTATTTACAAATATATGCATTTTTATAGTATTTTATTGATTTTAAAAAAAATCCACCTAATCCTTTTTTTATGTATTTACAAATATATGCATTTTTATTGTATTTTATTGATTTTAAAAAAAATCTACCTAATCCTTTTTTTATGTATTTATAAATATATGCATTTTTATAGTATTTTATTGATTTTAAAAAAAATCTACCTAATCCTTTTTTTATGTATTTATAAATATATGCATTTTTATAGTATTTTATTGATTTTAAAAAAAATCTACCTAATCCTTTTTTTATGTATTTATAAATATATGCATTTTTATAGTATTTTATTTATTTTAAAAAAAATCTGCCTAATCCTTTCTTTATGTATTTACAAATATATGCATTTTTATAGTATTTTATTGATTTTAAAAAAAATCCGCCTAATCCTTTTTTTATGTATTTATAAATATATGCATTTTTATAGTATTTTATTGATTTTAGAAAAAATCTACCTAATCCTTTTTTTATGTATTTATAAATATATGCATTTTTATAGTATTTTATTGATTTTAAAAAAAATCTACCTAATCCTTTTTTTATGTATTTACAAATATATGCATTTTTATAGTATTTTATTGATTTTAAAAAAAATCCGCCTAATCCTTTTTTTATGTATTTACAAATATATGCATTTTTATTGTATTTTATTGATTTTAAAAAAAATCTACCTAATCCTTTTTTTATGTATTTATAAATATATGCATTTTTATAGTATTTTATTGATTTTAAAAAAAATCTACCTAATCCTTTTTTTATGTATTTATAAATATATGCATTTTTATAGTATTTTATTTATTTTAAAAAAAATCTGCCTAATCCTTTCTTTATGTATTTACAAATATATGCATTTTTATAGTATTTTATTGATTTTAAAAAAAATCCGCCTAATCCTTTTTTTATGTATTTATAAATATATGCATTTTTATAGTATTTTATTGATTTTAGAAAAAATCTACCTAATCCTTTTTTTATGTATTTATAAATATATGCATTTTTATAGTATTTTATTGATTTTAGAAAAAATCTTCCTAATCCTTTCTTTATGTATTTATAAATATATGCATTTTTATAGTATTTTATTGATTTTAAAAAAAATCTACCTAATCCTTTTTTTATGTATTTATAAATATATGCATTTTTATAGTATTTTATTGATTTTAAAAAAAATCCGCCTAATCCTTTTTTTATGTATTTACAAATATATGCATTTTTATAGTATTTTATTGATTTTAGAAAAAATCTGCCTAATCCTTTTTTTATGTATTTACAAATATATGCATTTTTATAGTATTTTATTGATTTTAGAAAAAATCCGCCTAATCCTTTTTTTATGTATTTACAAATATATGCATTTTTATAGTATTTTATTGATTTTAAAAAAAATCTGCCTAATCCCTTTTTTATGTATTTACAAATATATGCATTTTTATAGTATTTTATTGATTTTAGAAAAAATCTACCTAATCCTTTTTTTATGTATTTATAAATATATGCATTTTTATAGTATTTTATTGATTTTAGAAAAAATCTACCTAATCCCTTTTTTATGTATTTATAAATATATGCATTTTTATAGTATTTTATTGATTTTAGAAAAAATCTACCTAATCCCTTTTTTATATGTTTATAAATATATGCATTTTTATAGTATTTTATTGATTTTAGAAAAAATCTGCCTAATCCTTTTTTTATGTATTTATAAATATATGCATTTTTATAGTATTTTATTGATTTTAGAAAAAATCTACCTAATCCTTTTTTTATGTATTTATAAATATATGCATTTTTATAGTATTTTATTGATTTTAAAAAAAATCCGCCTAATCCTTTTTTTATGTATTTATAAATATATGCATTTTTATAGTATTTTATTGATTTTAGAAAAAATCTACCTAATCCCTTTTTTATGTGTTTATAAATATATGCATTTTTATAGTATTTTATTGATTTTAGAAAAAATCTACCTAATCCTTTTTTTATGTATTTATAAATATATGCATTTTTATAGTATTTTATTGATTTTAAAAAAAATCCGCCTAATCCTTTCTTTATGTATTTATAAATATATGCATTTTTATAGTATTTTATTGATTTTAGAAAAAATCTGCCTAATCCTTTTTTTATGTATTTACAAATACATGCATTTTTATAGTATTTTATTGATTTAAAAAAAAATCCGCCTAATCCCTTTTTTATGTATTTACAAATATATGCATTTTTATAGTATTTTATTGATTTTAAAAAAAATCTGCCTAATCCTTTTTTTATGTATTTACAAATATATGCATTTTTATAGTATTTTATTGATTTTAGAAAAAATCCGCCTAATCCTTTTTTTATGTATTTACAAATATATGCATTTTTATAGTATTTTATTGATTTTAGAAAAAATCTGCCTAATCCTTTTTTTATGTATTTATAAATATATGCATTTTTATAGTATTTTATTGATTTTAGAAAAAATCCGCCTAATCCTTTTTTTATGTATTTATAAATATATGCATTTTTATAGTATTTTATTGATTTTAAAAAAAATCTACCTAATCCTTTTTTTATGTATTTATAAATATATGCATTTTTATAGTATTTTATTGATTTTAAAAAAAATCCGCCTAATCCTTTCTTTATGTATTTATAAATATATGCATTTTTATAGTATTTTATTGATTTTAGAAAAAATCTGCCTAATCCTTTTTTTATGTATTTACAAATATATGCATTTTTATAGTATTTTATTGATTTTAAAAAAAATCCGCCTAATCCTTTTTTTATGTATTTATAAATATATGCATTTTTATAGTATTTTATTGATTTTAGAAAAAATCCGCCTAAACCTTTTTTTATGTATTTACAAATATATGCATTTTTATAGTATTTTATTGATTTTAAAAAAAATCTACCTAATCCTTTTTTTATGTATTTACAAATATATGCATTTTTATAATATTTTATTGATTTTAAAAAAAATCCGCCTAATCCTTTTTTTATGTATTTATAAATATATGCATTTTTATAGTATTTTATTTATTTTAAAAAAAATCTGCCTAATCCTTTCTTTATGTATTTACAAATATATGCATTTTTATAGTATTTTATTGATTTTAAAAAAAATCCGCCTAATCCTTTTTTTATGTATTTATAAATATATGCATTTTTATAGTATTTTATTGATTTTAGAAAAAATCCGCCTAATCCCTTTTTTATGTATTTACAAATATATGCATTTTTATAGTATTTTATTGATTTTAAAAAAAATCTACCTAATCCTTTTTTTATGTATTTACAAATATATGCATTTTTATAGTATTTTATTGATTTTAAAAAAAATCTACCTAATCCTTTTTTTATGTATTTATAAATATATGCATTTTTATAGTATTTTATTGATTTTAAAAAAAATCCGCCTAATCCTTTTTTTATGTATTTACAAATATATGCATTTTTATAATATTTTATTGATTTTAGAAAAAATCCGCCTAATCCTTTTTTTATGTATTTATAAATATATGCATTTTTATAGTATTTTATTGATTTTAAAAAAAATCTACCTAATCCTTTTTTTATGTATTTACAAATATATGCATTTTTATAGTATTTTATTGCTTTTAAAAAAAATCCACCTAATCCTTTTTTTATGTATTTACAAATATATGCATTTTTATTGTATTTTATTGATTTTAAAAAAAATCTACCTAATCCTTTTTTTATGTATTTACAAATATATGCATTTTTATAGTATTTTATTGATTTTAAAAAAAATCTACCTAATCCTTTTTTTATGTATTTATAAATATATGCATTTTTATAGTATTTTATTTATTTTAAAAAAAATCTGCCTAATCCTTTCTTTATGTATTTACAAATATATGCATTTTTATAGTATTTTATTGATTTTAGAAAAAATCTGCCTAATCCTTTTTTTATGTATTTATAAATATATGCATTTTTATAGTATTTTATTGATTTTAGAAAAAATCTGCCTAATCCCTTTTTTATGTATTTACAAATATATGCATTTTTATAGTATTTTATTGATTTTAAAAAAAATCCACCTAATCCTTTTTTTATGTATTTACAAACATATGCATTTTTATAGTATTTTATTGATTTTAAAAAAAATCTACCTAATCCTTTTTTTATGTATTTATAAATATATGGATTTTTATAGTATTTTATTGATTTTAAAAAAAATCTGCCTAATCCTTTTTTTATGTATTTACAAATATATGCATTTTTATAGTATTTTATTGATTTAAAAAAAAATCTGCCTAATCCTTTTTTTATGTATTTATAAATATATGCATTTTTATAGTATTTTATTGATTTTAAAAAAAATCTACCTAATCCTTTTTTTATGTATTTATAAATATATGCATTTTTATAGTATTTTATTGATTTTAAAAAAAATCCACCTAATCCTTTCTTTATGTATTTACAAATATATGCATTTTTATAGTATTTTATTGATTTTAAAAAAAATCCGAATAATCCTTTTTTTATGTATTTATAAATATATGCATTTTTATAGTATTTTATTGATTTTAAAAAAAATCCACCTAATCCTTTTTTTATGTATTTATAAATATATGCATTTTTATAGTATTTTATTGATTTTAGAAAAAATCTGCCTAATCCTTTTTTTATGTATTTATAAATATATGCATTTTTATAGTATTTTATTGATTTTAAAAAAAATCCACCTAATCCTTTTTTTATGTATTTACAAATATATGCATTTTTATAGTATTTTATTGATTTTAAAAAAAATCCACCTAATCCCTTTTTTATGTATTTATAAATATATGCATTTTTATAGTATTTTATTGATTTTAAAAAAAATCCACCTAATCCTTTTTTTATGTATTTATAAATATATGCATTTTTATAGTATTTTATTGATTTTAGAAAAAATCTACCTAATCCTTTTTTTATGTATTTACAAATATATGCATTTTTATAGTATTTTATTGATTTTAAAAAAAATCCGCCTAATCCTTTTTTTATGTATTTATAAATATATGCATTTTTATAGTATTTTATTGATTTTAGAAAAAATCCGCCTAAACCTTTTTTTATGTATTTACAAATATATGCATTTTTATAGTATTTTATTGATTTTAAAAAAAATCTACCTAATCCTTTTTTTATGTATTTACAAATATATGCATTTTTATAGTATTTTATTGATTTTAAAAAAAATCCACCTAATCCTTTTTTTATGTATTTACAAATATATGCATTTTTATTGTATTTTATTGATTTTAAAAAAAATCTACCTAATCCTTTTTTTATGTATTTATAAATATATGCATTTTTATAGTATTTTATTGATTTTAAAAAAAATCTACCTAATCCTTTTTTTATGTATTTATAAATATATGCATTTTTATAGTATTTTATTTATTTTAAAAAAAATCTGCCTAATCCTTTCTTTATGTATTTACAAATATATGCATTTTTATAGTATTTTATTGATTTTAAAAAAAATCCGCCTAATCCTTTTTTTATGTATTTATAAATATATGCATTTTTATAGTATTTTATTGATTTTAGAAAAAATCTACCTAATCCTTTTTTTATGTATTTATAAATATATGCATTTTTATCGTATTTTATTGATTTTAAAAAAAGCTACCTAATCCTTTTTTTATGTATTTATAAATATATGCATTTTTATAGTATTTTATTGATTTTAAAAAAAATCTGCCTAATCCTTTTTTTATGTATTTACAAATATATGCATTTTTATAGTATTTTATTGATTTAAAAAAAAATCCGCCTAATCCTTTCTTTATGTATTTATAAATATATGCATTTTTATAGTATTTTATTGATTTTAAAAAAAATCCGCCTAATACTTTTTTTATGTATTTATAAATATATGCATTTTTATAGTATTTTATTGATTTTAAAAAAAATCCACCTAATCCTTTTTTTATGTATTTATAAATATATGCATTTTTATAGTATTTTATTGATTTTAAAAAAATCCGCCTAATCCTTTTTTTATGTATTTATAAATATATGCATTTTTATAGTATTTTATTGATTTAAAAAAAAATCTACCTAATCCTTTTTTTATGTATTTATAAATATATGCATTTTTATAGTATTTTATTGATTTTAAAAAAAATCTACCTAATCCCTTTTTTATGTATTTATAAATATATGCATTTTTATAGTATTTTATTGATTTTAGAAAAAATCCACCTAATCCTTTTTTTATGTATTTATAAATATATGCATTTTTATAGTATTTTATTGATTTTAGAAAAAATCTGCCTAATCCTTTTTTTATGTATTTATAAATATATGCATTTTTATAGTATTTTATTGATTTTAAAAAAAATCTACCTAATCCTTTTTTTATGTATTTATAAATATATGCATTTTTATAGTATTTTATTGATTTTAAAAAAAATCCGCCTAATCCTTTTTTTATGTATTTATAAATATATGCATTTTTATAGTATTTTATTGATTTTAGAAAAAATCTACCTAATCCTTTTTTTATGTATTTATAAATATATGCATTTTTATAGTATTTTATTGATTTTAGAAAAAATCCACCTAATCCTTTTTTTATGTATTTATAAATATATGCATTTTTATAGTATTTTATTGATTTTAAAAAAAATCTACCTAATCCTTTTTTTATGTATTTATAAATATATGCATTTTTATAGTATTTTATTGATTTTAAAAAAAATCCGCCTAATCCTTTTTTTATGTATTTATAAATATATGCATTTTTATAGTATTTTATTGATTTTAGAAAAAATCCACCTAATCCTTTTTTTATGTATTTATAAATATATGCATTTTTATAGTATTTTATTGATTTAAAAAAAAATCTACCTAATCCTTTTTTTATGTATTTATAAATATATGCATTTTTATAGTATTTTATTGATTTAAAAAAAAATCCGCCTAATCCTTTCTTTATGTATTTATAAATATATGCATTTTTATAGTATTTTATTGATTTTAAAAAAAATCCGCCTAATACTTTTTTTATGTATTTATAAATATATGCATTTTTATAGTATTTTATTGATTTTAAAAAAAATCCACCTAATCCTTTTTTTATGTATTTATAAATATATGCATTTTTATAGTATTTTATTGATTTTAAAAAAATCCGCCTAATCCTTTCTTTATGTATTTATAAATATATGCATTTTTATAGTATTTTATTGATTTAAAAAAAAATCTACCTAATCCTTTTTTTATGTATTTATAAATATATGCATTTTTATAGTATTTTATTGATTTTAAAAAAAATCTACCTAATCCCTTTTTTATGTATTTATAAATATATGCATTTTTATAGTATTTTATTGATTTTAGAAAAAATCCACCTAATCCTTTTTTTATGTATTTATAAATATATGCATTTTTATAGTATTTTATTGATTTTAGAAAAAATCTGCCTAATCCTTTTTTTATGTATTTATAAATATATGCATTTTTATAGTATTTTATTGATTTTAAAAAAAATCTACCTAATCCTTTTTTTATGTATTTATAAATATATGCATTTTTATAGTATTTTATTGATTTTAAAAAAAATCCGCCTAATCCTTTTTTTATGTATTTATAAATATATGCATTTTTATAGTATTTTATTGATTTTAGAAAAAATCTACCTAATCCTTTTTTTATGTATTTATAAATATATGCATTTTTATAGTATTTTATTGATTTTAGAAAAAATCCACCTAATCCTTTTTTTATGTATTTATAAATATATGCATTTTTATAGTATTTTATTGATTTTAGAAAAAATCTGCCTAATCCTTTTTTTATGTATTTATAAATATATGCATTTTTATAGTATTTTATTGATTTTAAAAAAAATCTACCTAATCCTTTTTTTATGTATTTATAAATATATGCATTTTTATAGTATTTTATTGATTTTAAAAAAAATCCGCCTAATCCTTTTTTTATGTATTTATAAATATATGCATTTTTATAGTATTTTATTGATTTTAGAAAAAATCTACCTAATCCTTTTTTTATGTATTTATAAATATATGCATTTTTATAGTATTTTATTGATTTTAGAAAAAATCCACCTAATCCTTTTTTTATGTATTTATAAATATATGCATTTTTATAGTATTTTATTGATTTTAAAAAAAATCTACCTAATCCTTTTTTTATGTATTTATAAATATATGCATTTTTATAGTATTTTATTGATTTTAAAAAAAATCCGCCTAATCCTTTTTTTATGTATTTATAAATATATGCATTTTTATAGTATTTTATTGATTTTAGAAAAAATCCACCTAATCCTTTTTTTATGTATTTATAAATATATGCATTTTTATAGTATTTTATTGATTTAAAAAAAAATCTACCTAATCCTTTTTTTATGTATTTATAAATATATGCATTTTTATAGTATTTTATTGATTTAAAAAAAAATCCGCCTAATCCTTTCTTTATGTATTTATAAATATATGCATTTTTATAGTATTTTATTGATTTTAAAAAAAATCCGCCTAATACTTTTTTTATGTATTTATAAATATATGCATTTTTATAGTATTTTATTGATTTTAAAAAAAATCCACCTAATCCTTTTTTTATGTATTTATAAATATATGCATTTTTATAGTATTTTATTGATTTTAAAAAAATCCGCCTAATCCTTTTTTTATGTATTTATAAATATATGCATTTTTATAGTATTTTATTGATTTAAAAAAAAATCTACCTAATCCTTTTTTTATGTATTTATAAATATATGCATTTTTATAGTATTTTATTGATTTTAAAAAAAATCTACCTAATCCCTTTTTTATGTATTTATAAATATATGCATTTTTATAGTATTTTATTGATTTTAGAAAAAATCCACCTAATCCTTTTTTTATGTATTTATAAATATATGCATTTTTATAGTATTTTATTGATTTTAGAAAAAATCTGCCTAATCCTTTTTTTATGTATTTATAAATATATGCATTTTTATAGTATTTTATTGATTTTAAAAAAAATCTACCTAATCCTTTTTTTATGTATTTATAAATATATGCATTTTTATAGTATTTTATTGATTTTAAAAAAAATCCGCCTAATCCTTTTTTTATGTATTTATAAATATATGCATTTTTATAGTATTTTATTGATTTTAGAAAAAATCTACCTAATCCTTTTTTTATGTATTTATAAATATATGCATTTTTATAGTATTTTATTGATTTTAGAAAAAATCCACCTAATCCTTTTTTTATGTATTTATAAATATATGCATTTTTATAGTATTTTATTGATTTTAAAAAAAATCTACCTAATCCTTTTTTTATGTATTTATAAATATATGCATT
This sequence comes from Bombus affinis, assembly GCF_024516045.1. Classification (NCBI taxonomy): domain Eukaryota; kingdom Metazoa; phylum Arthropoda; class Insecta; order Hymenoptera; family Apidae; genus Bombus; species Bombus affinis. The sequence continues at coordinate 2,217,313 of NW_026108821.1, forward strand.
TTTATAGTATTTTATTGATTTTAAAAAAAATCCGCCTAATCCTTTTTTTATGTATTTATAAATATATGCATTTTTATAGTATTTTATTGATTTTAGAAAAAATCTACCTAATCCCTTTTTTATGTATTTACAAATATATGCATTTTTATAGTATTTTATTGATTTTAAAAAAAATCCACCTAATCCCTTTTTTATGTGTTTATAAATATATGCATTTTTATAGTATTTTATTGATTTTAGAAAAAATCCACCTAATCCTTTTTTTATGTATTTATAAATATATGCATTTTTATAGTATTTTATTGATTTTAGAAAAAATCTGCCTAATCCTTTTTTTATGTATTTACAAATATATGCATTTTTATAGTATTTTATTGATTTTAAAAAAAATCTGCCTAATCCTTTTTTTATGTATTTATAAATATATGCATTTTTATAGTATTTTATTGATTTTAAAAAAAATCTACCTAATCCTTTTTTTATGTATTTATAAATATATGCATTTTTATAGTATTTTATTGATTTTAAAAAAAATCCGCCTAATCCTTTTTTTATGTATTTATAAATATATGCATTTTTATAGTATTTTATTGATTTTAGAAAAAATCTACCTAATCCTTTTTTTATGTATTTATAAATATATGCATTTTTATAGTATTTTATTGATTTTAGAAAAAATCCACCTAATCCTTTTTTTATGTATTTATAAATATATGCATTTTTATAGTATTTTATTGATTTTAAAAAAAATCTACCTAATCCTTTTTTTATGTATTTATAAATATATGCATTTTTATAGTATTTTATTGATTTTAAAAAAAATCCGCCTAATCCTTTTTTTATGTATTTATAAATATATGCATTTTTATAGTATTTTATTGATTTTAGAAAAAATCCACCTAATCCTTTTTTTATGTATTTATAAATATATGCATTTTTATAGTATTTTATTGATTTAAAAAAAAATCTACCTAATCCTTTTTTTATGTATTTATAAATATATGCATTTTTATAGTATTTTATTGATTTAAAAAAAAATCCGCCTAATCCTTTCTTTATGTATTTATAAATATATGCATTTTTATAGTATTTTATTGATTTTAAAAAAAATCCGCCTAATACTTTTTTTATGTATTTATAAATATATGCATTTTTATAGTATTTTATTGATTTTAAAAAAAATCCACCTAATCCTTTTTTTATGTATTTATAAATATATGCATTTTTATAGTATTTTATTGATTTTAAAAAAATCCGCCTAATCCTTTTTTTATGTATTTATAAATATATGCATTTTTATAGTATTTTATTGATTTGAAAAAAAATCTACCTAATCCTTTTTTTATGTATTTATAAATATATGCATTTTTATAGTATTTTATTGATTTTAAAAAAAATCTACCTAATCCCTTTTTTATGTATTTATAAATATATGCATTTTTATAGTATTTTATTGATTTTAGAAAAAATCCACCTAATCCTTTTTTTATGTATTTATAAATATATGCATTTTTATAGTATTTTATTGATTTTAGAAAAAATCTGCCTAATCCTTTTTTTATGTATTTATAAATATATGCATTTTTATAGTATTTTATTGATTTTAAAAAAAATCTACCTAATCCTTTTTTTATGTATTTGTAAATATATGCATTTTTATAGTATTTTATTGATTTTAAAAAAAATCCGCCTAATCCTTTTTTTATGTATTTATAAATATATGCATTTTTATAGTATTTTATTGATTTTAGAAAAATTCTACCTAATCCTTTTTTTATGTATTTATAAATATATGCATTTTTATAGTATTTTATTGATTTTAGAAAAAATCCACCTAATCCTTTTTTTATGTATTTATAAATATATGCATTTTTATAGTATTTTATTGATTTTAAAAAAAATCTACCTAATCCTTTTTTTATGTATTTATAAATATATGCATTTTTATAGTATTTTATTGATTTAAAAAAAAATCCGCCTAATCCTTTTTTTATGTATTTATAAATATATGCATTTTTATAGTATTTTATTGATTTTAGAAAAAATCTACCTAATCCCTTTTTTATGTATTTACAAATATATGCATTTTTATAGTATTTTATTGATTTTAAAAAAAATCCACCTAATCCCTTTTTTATGTGTTTATAAATATATGCATTTTTATAGTATTTTATTGATTTTAGAAAAAATCCACCTAATCCTTTTTTTATGTATTTATAAATATATGCATTTTTATAGTATTTTATTGATTTTAGAAAAAATCTGCCTAATCCTTTTTTTATGTATTTACAAATATATGCATTTTTATAGTATTTTATTGATTTTAGAAAAAATCTACCTAATCCTTTTTTTATGTATTTATAAATAAATGCATTTTTATAGTATTTTATTGATTTTAAAAAAAATCCGCCTAATCCTTTTTTTATGTATTTATAAATATATGCATTTTTATAGTATTTTATTGATTTTAAAAAAAATCCACCTAATCCTTTTTTTATGTATTTATAAATATATGCATTTTTATAGTATTTTATTGATTTTAGAAAAAATCTGCCTAATCCTTTTTTTATGTATTTATAAATATATGCATATTTATAGTATTTTATTGATTTTAAAAAAAATCCACCTAATCCCTTTTTTATGTGTTTATAAATATATGCATTTTTATAGTATTTTATTGATTTTAGAAAAAATCCACCTAATCCTTTTTTTATGTATTTATAAATATATGCATTTTTATAGTATTTTATTGATTTTAGAAAAAATCCGCCTAATCCTTTTTTTATGTATTTATAAATATATGCATTTTTATAGTATTTTATTGATTTTAGAAAAAATCTACCTAATCCTTTTTTTATGTATTTATAAATATATGCATTTTTATAGTATTTTATTGATTTTAAAAAAATCCGCCTAATCCTTTTTTTATGTATTTACAAATATATGCATTTTTATAGTATTTTATTGATTTTAAAAAAAATCCACGTAATCCCTTTTTTATGTATTTATAAATATATGCATTTTTATAGTATTTTATTGATTTTAGAAAAAATCTACCTAATCCTTTTTTTATGTATTTATAAATATATGCATTTTTATAGTATTTTATTGATTTTAAAAAAATCCGCCTAATCCTTTTTTTATGTATTTACAAATATATGCATTTTTATAGTATTTTATTGATTTTAAAAAAAATCCACCTAATCCCTTTTTTATGTATTTATAAATATATGCATTTTTATAGTATTTTATTGATTTTAAAAAAAATCCACCTAATCCTTTTTTTATGTATTTATAAATATATGCATTTTTATAGTATTTTATTGATTTTAAAAAAAATCTACCTAATCCTTTTTTTATGTATTTACAAATATATGCATTTTTATAGTATTTTATTGATTTTAAAAATAATCCGCCTAATCCTTTTTTTATGTATTTATAAATATATGCATTTTTATAGTATTTTATTGATTTTAGAAAAAATCCGCCTAAACATTTTTTTATGTATTTACAAATATATGCATTTTTATAGTATTTTATTGATTTTAAAAAAAATCCACCTAATCCCTTTTTTATGTGTTTATAAATATATGCATTTTTATAGTATTTTATTGATTTTAAAAAAAATCCACCTAATCCCTTTTTTATGTGTTTATAAATATATGCATTTTTATAGTATTTTATTGATTTTAGAAAAAATCCACCTAATCCTTTTTTTATGTATTTATAAATATATGAATTTTTATAGTATTTTATTGATTTTAGAAAAAATCTGCCTAATCCTTTTTTTATGTATTTATAAATATATGCATTTTTATAGTATTTTATTGATTTAAAAAAAAATCCGCCTAATCCTTTTTTTATGTATTTATAAATATATGCATTTTTATAGTATTTTATTGATTTTAAAAAAAATCTACCTAATCCTTTTTTTATGTATTTATAAATATATGCATTTTTATAGCATTTTATTGATTTTAAAAAAATCTACCTAATCCTTTTTTTATGTATTTACAAATATATGCATTTTTATAGTATTTTATTGATTTTAAAAAAAATCCGCCTAATCCTTTCTTTATGTATTTATAAATATATGCATTTTTATAGTATTTTATTGATTTTAGAAAAAATCTGCCTAATCCTTTTTTTATGTATTTATAAATATATGCATTTTTATAGTATTTTATTGATTTTAAAAAAAATCCGCCTAATCCTTTTTTTATGTATTTATAAATATATGCATTTTTATAGTATTTTATTGATTTTAAAAAAAATCTACCTAATCCTTTCTTTATGTATTTATAAATACATGCATTTTTATAGTATTTTATTGATTTTAAAAAAAATCCGCCTAATTCCTTTTTTATGTGTTTATAAATATATGCATTTTTATAGTATTTTATTGATTTTAGAAAAAATCTACCTAATCCTTTTTTTATGTATTTATAAATATATGCATTTTTATAGTATTTTATTGATTTTAGAAAAAATCTGCCTAATCCTTTTTTTATGTATTTACAAATATATGCATTTTTATAGTATTTTATTGATTTTAAAAAAAATCTGCCTAATCCCTTTTTTATGTATTTACAAATATATGCATTTTTATAGTATTTTATTGATTTTAAAAAAAATCTGCCTAATCCCTTTTTTATGTATTTATAAATATACGCATTTTTATAGTATTTTATTGATTTTAGAAAAAATCTACCTAATCCCTTTTTTATGTATTTACAAATATATGCATTTTTATAGTATTTTATTGATTTTAAAAAAAATCCACCTAATCCTTTTTTTATGTATTTACAAATATATGCATTTTTATAGTATTTTATTGATTTTAAAAAAAATCCACCTAATCCTTTTTTTATGTATTTACAAATATATGCATTTTTATAGTATTTTATTGATTTTAAAAAAAATCTACCTAATCCTTTTTTTATGTATTTATAAATATATGCATTTTTATAGTATTTTATTGATTTTAAAAAAAATCTGCCTAATCCTTTTTTTATGTATTTACAAATATATGCATTTTTATAGTATTTTATTGATTTAAAAAAAAATCCGCCTAATCCTTTTTTTATGTATTTACAAATATATGCATTTTTATAGTATTTTATTGATTTTAGAAAAAATCTACCTAATCCTTTTTTTATGTATTTATAAATATATGCATTTTTATAGTATTTTATTGATTTAAAAAAAATCCGCCTAATCCTTTTTTTATGTATTTATAAATATATGCATTTTTATAGTATTTTATTGATTTTAAAAAAAATCCACCTAATCCTTTTTTTATGTATTTACAAATATATGCATTTTTATAGTATTTTATTGATTTTAGAAAAAATCCGCCTAATCCTTTTTTTATGTATTTACAAATATATGCATTTTTATAGTATTTTATTGATTTTAGAAAAAATCTACCTAATCCTTTTTTTATGTATTTATAAATATATGCATTTTTATAGTATTTTATTGATTTTAAAAAAAATCCGCCTAATCCTTTTTTTATGTATTTATAAATATATGCATTTTTATAGTATTTTATTGATTTTAAAAAAAATCCACCTAATCCTTTTTTTATGTATTTATAAATATATGCATTTTTATAGTATTTTATTGATTTTAGAAAAAATCTGCCTAATCCTTTTTTTATGTATTTATAAATATATGCATTTTTATAGTATTTTATTGATTTTAAAAAAAATCCACCTAATCCCTTTTTTATGTATTTATAAATATATGCATTTTTATAGTATTTTATTGATTTTAAAAAAAATCTACCTAATCCTTTTTTTATGTATTTACAAATATATGCATTTTTATAGTATTTTATTGATTTTAAAAAAAATCCGCCTAATCCTTTCTTTATGTATTTATAAATATATGCATTTTTATAGTATTTTATTGATTTTAGAAAAAATCTGCCTAATCCTTTTTTTATGTATTTATAAATATATGCATTTTTATAGTATTTTATTGATTTTAAAAAAAATCCGCCTAATCCTTTTTTTATGTATTTATAAATATATGCATTTTTATAGTATTTTATTGATTTTAAAAAAAATCTACCTAATCCTTTCTTTATGTATTTATAAATACATGCATTTTTATAGTATTTTATTGATTTTAAAAAAAATCCGCCTAATTCCTTTTTTATGTGTTTATAAATATATGCATTTTTATAGTATTTTATTGATTTTAGAAAAAATCTACCTAATCCTTTTTTTATGTATTTATAAATATATGCATTTTTATAGTATTTTATTGATTTTAAAAAAAATCTGCCTAATCCTTTTTTTATGTATTTACAAATACATGCATTTTTATAGTATTTTATTGATTTTAAAAAAAATCCGCCTAATTCCTTTTTTATGTGTTTATAAATATATGCATTTTTATAGTATTTTATTGATTTTAGAAAAAATCTGCCTAATCCTTTTTTTATGTATTTATAAATATATGCATTTTTATAGTATTTTATTGATTTTAAAAAAAATCCGCCTAATCCTTTTTTTATGTATTTATAAATATATGCATTTTTATAGTATTTTATTGATTTTAAAAAAAATCTACCTAATCCTTTTTTTATGTATTTATAAATATATGCATTTTTATAGTATTTTATTGATTTTAAAAAAAATCTACCTAATCCTTTTTTTATGTATTTACAAATATATGCATTTTTATAGTATTTTATTGATTTTAAAAAAAATCCGCCTAATCCTTTCTTTATGTATTTATAAATATATGCATTTTTATAGTATTTTATTGATTTTATAAAAAATCTACCTAATCCTTTCTTTATGTATTTATAAATACATGCATTTTTATAGTATTTTATTGATTTTAAAAAAAATCCGCCTAATTCCTTTTTTATGTGTTTATAAATATATGCATTTTTATAGTATTTTATTGATTTTAGAAAAAATCTACCTAATCCTTTTTTTATGTATTTATAAATATATGCCTTTTTGTAGTATTTTATTGATTTTAGAAAAAATCTGCCTAATCCTTTTTTTATGTATTTACAAATATATGCATTTTTATAGTATTTTATTGATTTTAAAAAAAATCTGCCTAATCCCTTTTTTATGTATTTACAAATATATGCATTTTTATAGTATTTTATTGATTTTAAAAAAAATCTGCCTAATCCCTTTTTTATGTATTTATAAATATATGCATTTTTATAGTATTTTATTGATTTTAGAAAAAATCTACCTAATCCCTTTTTTATGTATTTACAAATATATGCATTTTTATAGTATTTTATTGATTTTAAAAAAAATCCACCTAATCCTTTTTTTATGTATTTACAAATATATGCATTTTTATAGTATTTTATTGATTTTAAAAAAAATCCACCTAATCCTTTTTTTATGTATTTACAAATATATGCATTTTTATAGTATTTTATTGATTTTAGAAAAAATCTACCTAATCCTTTTTTTATGTACTTATAAATATATGCATTTTTATAGTATTTTATTGATTTTAAAAAAAATCCGCCTAATCCTTTTTTTATGTATTTATAAATATATGCATTTTTATAGTATTTTATTGATTTTAAAAAAAATCCACCTAATCCTTTTTTTATGTATTTACAAATATATGCATTTTTATTGTATTTTATTGATTTTAAAAAAAATCCACCTAATCCTTTTTTTATGTATTTATAAATATATGCATTTTTATAGTATTTTATTGATTTTAAAAAAAATCTACCTAATCCTTTTTTTATGTATTTATAAATATATGCATTTTTATAGTATTTTATTTATTTTAAAAAAAATCTGCCTAATCCTTTCTTTATGTATTTACAAATATATGCATTTTTATAGTATTTTATTGATTTTAAAAAAAATCCGCCTAATCCTTTTTTTATGTATTTATAAATATATGCATTTTTATAGTATTTTATTGATTTTAGAAAAAATCTACCTAATCCTTTTTTTATGTATTTATAAATATATGCATTTTTATAGTATTTTATTGATTTTAAAAAAAATCTACCTAATCCTTTTTTTATGTATTTATAAATATATGCATTTTTATAGTATTTTATTGATTTTAAAAAAAATCTGCCTAATCCTTTTTTTATGTATTTACAAATATATGCATTTTTATAGTATTTTATTGATTTAAAAAAAAATCCGCCTAATCCTTTCTTTATGTATTTATAAATATATGCATTTTTATAGTATTTTATTGATTTTAAAAAAAATCAGCATAATACTTTTTTTATGTATTTATAAATATATGCATTTTTATAGTATTTTATTGATTTTAAAAAAAATCCGCCTAATCCTTTTTTTATGTATTTATAAATATATGCATTTTTATAGTATTTTATTGATTTTAGAAAAAATCCACCTAATCCTTTTTTTATGTATTTATAAATATATGCATTTTTATAGTATTTTATTGATTTTAAAAAAAATCTACCTAATCCTTTTTTTATGTATTTATAAATATATGCATTTTTATAGTATTTTATTGATTTTAAAAAAAATCTACCTAATCCCTTTTTTATGTATTTATAAATATATGCATTTTTATAGTATTTTATTGATTTTAGAAAAAATCCACCTAATCGTTTTTTTATGTATTTATAAATATATGCATCTTTATAGTATTTTATTGATTTTAGAAAAAATCTGCCTAATCCTTTTTTTATGTATTTATAAATATATGCATTTTTATAGTATTTTATTGATTTTAAAAAAAATCTACCTAATCCTTTTTTTATGTATTTATAAATATATGCATTTTTATAGTATTTTATTGATTTTAAAAAAAATCCGCCTAATCCTTTTTTTATGTATTTACAAATATATGCATTTTTATAGTATTTTATTGATTTTAAAAAAAATCCACCTAATCCTTTTTTTATGTATTTATAAATATATGCATTTTTATAGTATTTTATTGATTTTAGAAAAAATCCACCTAATCCTTTTTTTATGTATTTATAAATATATGCATTTTTATAGTATTTTATTGATTTTAAAAAAAATCTACCTAATCCTTTTTTTATGTATTTATAAATATATGCATTTTTATAGTATTTTATTGATTTTAAAAAAAATCTACCTAATCCCTTTTTTATGTATTTATAAATATATGCATTTTTATAGTATTTTATTGATTTTAGAAAAAATCCACCTAATCGTTTTTTTATGTATTTATAAATATATGCATCTTTATAGTATTTTATTGATTTTAGAAAAAATCTGCCTAATCCTTTTTTTATGTATTTATAAATATATATATTTTTATAGTATTTTATTGATTTTAAAAAAAATCTACCTAATCCTTTTTTTATGTATTTATAAATATATGCATTTTTATAGTATTTTATTGATTTTAAAAAAAATCCGCCTAATCCTTTTTTTATGTATTTACAAATATATGCATTTTTATAGTATTTTATTGATTTTAAAAAAAATCCACCTAATCCTTTTTTTATGTATTCATAAATATATGCATTTTTATAGTATTTTATTGATTTTAAAAAAAATCTACCTAATCCTTTTTTTATGTATTTACAAATATATGCATTTTTATAGTATTTTATTGATTTTAAAAAAAATCTACCTAATCCCTTTTTTATGTATTTATAAATATATGCATTTTTATAGTATTTTATTGATTTTAAAAAAAATCCACCTAATCCTTTTTTTATGTATTTATAAATATATGCATTTTTATAGTATTTTATTGATTTTAAAAAAAATCTACCTAATCCTTTTTTTATGTATTTACAAATATATGCATTTTTATAGTATTTTATTGATTTTAAAAAAAATCCGCCTAATCCTTTCTTTATGTATTTATAAATATATGCATTTTTATAGTATTTTATTGATTTTAGAAAAAATCTACCTAATCCTTTTTTTATGTATTTATAAATATATGCATTTTTATAGTATTTTATTGATTTTAAAAAAAATCTACCTAATCCTTTTTTTATGTATTTATAAATATATGCATTTTTATAGTATTTTATTGATTTTAAAAAAAATCTGCCTAATCCTTTTTTTATGTATTTACAAATATATGCATTTTTATAGTATTTTATTGATTTAAAAAAAAATCCGCCTAATCCTTTCTTTATGTATTTATAAATATATGCATTTTTATAGTATTTTATTGATTTTAAAAAAAATCCGCCTAATACTTTTTTTATGTATTTATAAATATATGCATTTTTATAGTATTTTATTGATTTTAAAAAAAATCCACCTAATCCTTTTTTTATGTATTTATAAATATATGCATTTTTATAGTATTTTATTGATTTTAGAAAAAATCTGCCTAATCCTTTTTTTATGTATTTATAAATATATGCATTTTTATAGTATTTTATTGATTTTAGAAAAAATCCGCCTAATCCTTTTTTTATGTATTTACAAATATATGCATTTTTATAGTATTTTATTGATTTTAGAAAAAATCTACCTAATCCTTTTTTTATGTATTTATAAATATATGCATTTTTATAGTATTTTATTGATTTTAAAAAAAATCCGCCTAATCCTTTTTTTATGTATTTATAAATATATGCATTTTTATAGTATTTTATTGATTTTAAAAAAAATCCGCCTAATCCTTTTTTTATGTATTTATAAATATATGCATTTTTATAGTATTTTATTGATTTTAGCAAAAATCTGCCTAATCCTTTTTTTATGTATTTACAAATATATGCATTTTTATAGTATTTTATTGATTTTAGAAAAAATCTACCTAATCCTTTTTTTATGTATTTACAAATATATGCATTTTTATAGTATTTTATTGATTTTAAAAAAAATCCGCCTAATCCTTTTTTTATGTATTTATAAATATATGCATTTTTATAGTATTTTATTGATTTTAGAAAAAATCTACCTAATCCTTTTTTTATGTATTTACAAATATATGCATTTTTATTGTATTTTATTGATTTTAAAAAAAATCCACCTAATCCTTTTTTTATGTATTTATAAATATATGCATTTTTATAGTATTTTATTGATTTAAAAAAAAATCCACCTAATCCTTTTTTTATGTATTTACAAATATATGCATTTTTATTGTATTTTATTGATTTTAAAAAAAATCCACCTAATCCTTTTTTTATGTATTTATAAATATATGCATTTTTATAGTATTTTATTGATTTTAAAAAAAATCTACCTAATCCTTTTTTATGTATTTATAAATATATGCATTTTTATAGTATTTTATTGATTTTAAAAAAAATCTACCTAATCCTTTTTTTATGTATTTATAAATATATGCATTTTTATAGTATTTTATTGATTTTAAAAAAATTCTGCCTAATCCTTTTTTTATGTATTTACAAATATATGCATTTTTATAGTATTTTATTGATTTAAAAAAAAATCCGCCTAATCCTTTCTTTATGTATTTATAAATATATGCATTTTTATAGTATTTTATTGATTTTAAAAAAAATCAGCATAATACTTTTTTTATGTATTTATAAATATATGCATTTTTATAGTATTTTATTGATTTTAAAAAAAATCTGCCTAATCCCTTTTTTATGTATTTATAAATATATGCATTTTTATAGTATTTTATTGATTTTAGAAAAAATCTACCTAATCCCTTTTTTATGTATTTACAAATATATGCATTTTTATAGTATTTTATTGATTTTAAAAAAAATCCACCTAATCCTTTTTTTATGTATTTACAAATATATGCATTTTTATAGTATTTTATTGATTTTAAAAAAAATCCACCTAATCCTTTTTTTATGTATTTATAAATACATGCATTTTTATAGTATTTTATTGATTTTAAAAAAAATCTGCCTAATCCCTTTTTTATGTATTTACAAATATATGCATTTTTATAGTATTTTATTGATTTTAGAAAAAATCCGCCTAATGCTTTTTTTATGTATTTACAAATATATGCATTTTTATAGTATTTTATTGATTTTAAAAAAAATCTGCCTAATCCCTTTTTTATGTATTTATAAATATATGCATTTTTATAGTATTTTATTGATTTTAAAAAAAATCCGCCTAATCCTTTTTTTATGTATTTATAAATATATGCATTTTTATAGTATTTTATTGATTTTAAAAAAAATCCGCCTAATCCCTTTTTTATGTATTTATAAATATATGCATTTTTATAGTATTTTATTGATTTTAAAAAAAATCTACCTAATCCTTTTTTTATGTATTTATAAATATATGCATTTTTATAGTATTTTATTGATTTTAGAAAAAATCCGCCTAATCCTTTTTTTATGTATTTACAAATATATGCATTTTTATAGTATTTTATTGATTTTAAAAAAAATCTACCTAATCCCTTTCTTATGTATTTATAAATATATGCATTTTTATAGTATTTTATTGATTTTAGAAAAAATCTGCCTAATCCTTTTTTTATGTATTTACAAATATATGCATTTTTATAGTATTTTATTGATTTTAAAAAAAATCGACCTAATCCTTTTTTTATGTATTTATAAATATATGCATTTTTATAGTATTTTATTGATTTTAAAAAAAATCTGCCTAATCCCTTTTTTATGTATTTACAAATATATGCATTTTTATAGTATTTTATTGATTTTAGAAAAAATCCGCCTAATCCTTTTTTTATGTATTTACAAATATATGCATTTTTATAGTATTTTATTGATTTTAAAAAAAATCTGCCTAATCCCTTTTTTATGTATTTATAAATATATGCATTTTTATAGTATTTTATTGATTTTAAAAAAAATCCGCCTAATCCTTTTTTTATGTATTTATAAATATATGCATTTTTATAGTATTTTATTGATTTAAAAAAAAATCCGCCTAATCCCTTTTTTATGTATTTATAAATATATGCATTTTTATAGTATTTTATTGATTTTAAAAAAAATCTACCTAATCCTTTTTTTATGTATTTATAAATATATGCATTTTTATAGTATTTTATTGATTTTAGAAAAAATCCGCCTAATCCTTTTTTTATGTATTTACAAATATATGCATTTTTATAGTATTTTATTGATTTTAAAAAAAATCTACCTAATCCCTTTTTTATGTATTTATAAATATATGCATTTTTATAGTATTTTATTGATTTTAGAAAAAATCTGCCTAATCCTTTTTTTATGTATTTATAAATATATGCATTTTTATAGTATTTTATTGATTTTAGAAAAAATCTGCCTAATCCTTTTTTTATGTATTTATAAATATATGCATTTTTATAGTATTTTATTGATTTTAAAAAAATTCCGCCTAATCCCTTTTTTATGTATTTATAAATATATGCATTTTTATAGTATTTTATTGATTTTAAAAAAAATCCACCTAATCCTTTTTTTATGTATTTATAAATATATGCATTTTTATAGTATTTTATTGATTTTAGAAAAAATCTGCCTAATCCTTTTTTTATGTATTTACAAATATATGCATTTTTATAGTATTTTATTGATTTTAGAAAAAATCTACCTAATCCTTTTTTTATGTGTTTATAAATATATGCATTTTTATAGTATTTTATTGATTTTAGAAAAAATCCACCTAATCCTTTTTTTATGTATTTACAAATATATGCATTTTTATAGTATTTTATTGATTTTAGAAAAAATCCGCCTAATCCTTTTTTTATGTATTTATAAATATATGCATTTTTATAGTATTTTATTGATTTTAGAAAAAATCTACCTAATCCTTTTTTTATGTATTTATAAATATATGCATTTTTATAGTATTTTATTGATTTTAAAAAAATCCGCCTAATCCTTTTTTTATGTATTTACAAATATATGCATTTTTATAGTATTTTATTGATTTTAGAAAAAATCCACCTAATCCTTTTTTTATGTATTTACAAATATATGCATTTTTATAGTATTTTATTGATTTTAAAAAAAATCCACCTAATCCTTTTTTTATGTATTTACAAATATATGCATTTTTATAGTATTTTATTGATTTTAAAAAAAATCCGCCTAATCCCTTTTTTATGTATTTACAAATATATGCATTTTTATAGTATTTTATTGATTTTAAAAAGAATCTGCCTAATCGCTCTTTTATGTGTTTATAAATATATGCATTTTTATAGTATTTTATTGATTTTAGAAAAAATCCACCTAATCCTTTTTTTATGTATTTATAAATATATGCATTTTTATAGTATTTTATTGATTTTAGAAAAAATCTGCCTAATCCTTTTTTTATGTATTTATAAATATATGCATTTTTATAGTATTTTATTGATTTTAGAAAAAATCTACCTAATCCTTTTTTTATGTATTTATAAATATATGCATTTTTATAGTATTTTATTGATTTTAAAAAAAATCTACCTAATCCCTTTTTTATGTATTTACAAATATATGCATTTTTATAGTATTTTATTGATTTTAGAAAAAATCCACCTAATCCTTTTTTTATGTATTTATAAATATATGCATTTTTATAGTATTTTATTGATTTTAGAAAAAATCTGCCTAATCCTTTTTTTATGTATTTATAAATATATGCATTTTTATAGTATTTTATTGATTTTAGAAAAAATCTACCTAATCCTTTTTTTATGTATTTATAAATATATGCATTTTTATAGTATTTTATTGATTTTAAAAAAAATCTGCCTAATCCTTTCTTTATGTATTTACAAATATATGCATTTTTATAGTATTTTATTGATTTTAGAAAAAATCCACCTAATCCTTTTTTTATGTATTTATAAATATATGCATTTTTATAGTATTTTATTGATTTTAGAAAAAATCTACCTAATCCCTTTTTTATGTATTTATAAATATATGCATTTTTATAGTATTTTATTGATTTTAAAAAAAATCCACCTAATCCCTTTTTTATGTGTTTATAAATATATGCATTTTTATAGTATTTTATTGATTTTAGAAAAAATCCACCTAATCCTTTTTTTATGTATTTATAAATATATGCATTTTTATAGTATTTTATTGATTTTAAAAAAAATCCACCTAATCCCTTTTTTATGTGTTTATAAATATATGCATTTTTATAGTATTTTATTGATTTTAGAAAAAATCCACCTAATCCTTTTTTTATGTATTTATAAATATATGCATTTTTATAGTATTTTATTGATTTTAGAAAAAATCTACCTAATCCCTTTTTTATGTATTTATAAATATATGCATTTTTATAGTATTTTATTGATTTTAAAAAAAATCCACCTAATCCCTTTTTTATGTGTTTATAAATATATGCATTTTTATAGTATTTTATTGATTTTAGAAAAAATCCACCTAATCCTTTTTTTATGTATTTATAAATATATGAATTTTTATAGTATTTTATTGATTTTAGAAAAAATCTGCCTAATCCTTTTTTTATGTATTTATAAATATATGCATTTTTATAGTATTTTATTGATTTTAAAAAAAATCTACCTAATCCTTTTTTTATGTATTTACAAATATATGCATTTTTATAGTATTTTATTGATTTTAAAAAAAATCCGCCTAATCCTTTCTTTATGTATTTATAAATATATTGCATTTTTATAGTATTTTATTGATTTTAGAAAAAATCTGCCTAATCCTTTTTTTATGTATTTATAAATATATGCATTTTTATAGTATTTTATTGATTTTAAAAAAAATCCGCCTAATCCTTTTTTTATGTATTTATAAATATATGCATTTTTATAGTATTTTATTGATTTTAAAAAAAATCTACCTAATCCTTTCTTTATGTATTTATAAATACATGCATTTTTATAGTATTTTATTGATTTTAAAAAAAATCCGCCTAATTCCTTTTTTATGTATTTACAAATATATGCATTTTTATAGTATTTTATTGATTTTAAAAAAAATCCACCTAATCCTTTTTTTATGTATTTATAAATATATGCATTTTTATAGTATTTTATTGATTTTAAAAAAAATCCACCTAATCCTTTTTTTATGTATTTATAAATATATGCATTTTTATAGTATTTTATTGATTTAAAAAAAAATCCACCTAATCCTTTTTTTATGTATTTACAAATATATGCATTTTTATAGTATTTTATTGATTTTAGAAAAAATCTGCCTAATCCTTTTTTTATGTATTTACAAATATATGCATTTTTATAGTATTTTATTGATTTTAAAAAAAATCTGCCTAATCCTTTTTTTATGTATTTACAAATATATGCATTTTTATAGTATTTTATTGATTTTAAAAAAAATCCGCCTAATCCCTTTTTTATGTATTTACAAATATATGCATTTTTATAGTATTTTATTGATTTTAGAAAAAATCTGCCTAATCCTTTTTTTATGTATTTATAAATATATGCATTTTTATAGTATTTTATTGATTTTAGAAAAAATCTACCTAATCCTTTTTTTATGTATTTATAAATATATGCATTTTTATAGTATTTTATTGATTTTAAAAAAAATCTGCCTAATCCTTTCTTTATGTATTTACAAATATATGCATTTTTATAGTATTTTATTGATTTTAAAAAAAATCCGCCTAATCCTTTTTTTATGTATTTACAAATATATGCATTTTTATAGTATTTTATTGATTTTAAAAAAAATCCGCCTAATCCCTTTTTTATGTATTTACAAATATATGCATTTTTATAGTATTTTATTGATTTTAAAAAGAATCTGCCTAATCCCTTTTTTATGTGTTTATAAATATATGCATTTTTATAGTATTTTATTGATTTTAGAAAAAATCCACCTAATCCTTTTTTTATGTATTTATAAATATATGCATTTTTATAGTATTTTATTGATTTTAGAAAAAATCTACTTAATCCCTTTTTTATGTATTTATAAATATATGCATTTTTATAGTATTTTATTGATTTTAAAAAAAATCCACCTAATCCCTTTTTTATGTATTTATAAATATATGCATTTTTATAGTATTTTATTGATTTTAAAAAAAATCTACCTAATCCTTTTTTTATGTATTTACAAATATATGCATTTTTATAGTATTTTATTGATTTTAAAAAAAATCCGCCTAATCCTTTTTTTATGTATTTACAAATATATGCATTTTTATAGTATTTTATTGATTTTAAAAAAAATCAGCCTAATCCCTTTTTTATGTATTTACAAACATATGCATTTTTATAGTATTTTATTGATTTTAAAAAGAATCTGCCTAATCCCTTTTTTATGTATTTATAAATATATGCATTTTTATAGTATTTTATTGATTTTAGAAAAAATCCACCTAATCCTTTTTTTATGTATTTACAAATATATGCATTTTTATAGTATTTTATTGATTTTAGAAAAAATCTGCCTAATCCTTTTTTTATGTATTTATAAATATATGCATTTTTATAGTATTTTATTGATTTTAGAAAAAATCTACCTAATCCTTTTTTTATGTATTTATAAATATATGCATTTTTATAGTATTTTATTGATTTTAAAAAAAATCTGCCTAATCCTTTCTTTATGTATTTACAAATATATGCATTTTTATAGTATTTTATTGATTTTAAAAAAAATCCGCCTAATCCTTTTTTTATGTATTTACAAATATATGCATTTTTATAGTATTTTATTGATTTTAAAAAAAATCCGCCTAATCCCTTTTTTATGTATTTACAAATATATGCATTTTTATAGTATTTTATTGATTTTAAAAAGAATCTGCCTAATCCCTTTTTTATGTGTTTATAAATATATGCATTTTTATAGTATTTTATTGATTTTAGAAAAAATCCACCTAATCCTTTTTTTATGTATTTATAAATATATGCATTTTTATAGTATTTTATTGATTTTAGAAAAAATCTGCCTAATCCTTTTTTTATGTATTTATAAATATATGCATTTTTATAGTATTTTATTGATTTTAAAAAAAATCTACCTAATCCTTTTTTTATGTATTTATAAATATATGCATTTTTATAGTATTTTATTGATTTTAAAAAAAATCTACCTAATCCCTTTTTTATGTATTTACAAATATATGCATTTTTATAGTATTTTATTGATTTTAGAAAAAATCCACCTAATCCTTTTTTTATGTATTTATAAATATATGCATTTTTATAGTATTTTATTGATTTTAGAAAAAATCTACTTAATCCCTTTTTTATGTATTTATAAATATATGCATTTTTATAGTATTTTATTGATTTTAAAAAAAATCCACCTAATCCCTTTTTTATGTATTTATAAATATATGCATTTTTATAGTATTTTATTGATTTTAAAAAAAATCTACCTAATCCTTTTTTTATGTATTTACAAATATATGCATTTTTATAGTATTTTATTGATTTTAAAAAAAATCCGCCTAATCCTTTTTTTATGTATTTACAAATATATGCATTTTTATAGTATTTTATTGATTTTAAAAAAAATCAGCCTAATCCCTTTTTTATGTATTTACAAACATATGCATTTTTATAGTATTTTATTGATTTTAAAAAGAATCTGCCTAATCCCTTTTTTATGTATTTATAAATATATGCATTTTTATAGTATTTTATTGATTTTAGAAAAAATCCACCTAATCCTTTTTTTATGTATTTATAAATATATGCATTTTTATAGTATTTTATTGATTTTAGAAAAAATCTGCCTAATCCTTTTTTTATGTATTTATAAATATATGCATTTTTATAGTATTTTATTGATTTTAAAAAAAATCTACCTAATCCTTTTTTTATGTATTTATAAATATATGCATTTTTATAGTATTTTATTGATTTTAAAAAAAATCTACCTAATCCCTTTTTTATGTATTTACAAATATATGCATTTTTATAGTATTTTATTGATTTTAGAAAAAATCCACCTAATCCTTTTTTTATGTATTTATAAATATATGCATTTTTATAGTATTTTATTGATTTTAGAAAAAATCTACTTAATCCCTTTTTTATGTATTTATAAATATATGCATTTTTATAGTATTTTATTGATTTTAAAAAAAATCCACCTAATCCCTTTTTTATGTGTTTATAAATATATGCATTTTTATAGTATTGTATTGATTTTAGAAAAAATCCACCTAATCCTTTTTTTATGTATTTATAAATATATGCATTTTTATAGTATTTTATTGATTTTAGAAAAAATCTGCCTAATCCTTTTTTTATGTATTTATAAATATATGCATTTTTATAGTATTTTATTGATTTTAAAAAAAATCTACCTAATCCTCTTTTTATGTATTTATAAATATATGCATTTTTATAGTATTTTATTGATTTTAAAAAAAATCTACCTAATCCCTTTTTTATGTATTTATAAATATATGCATTTTTATAGTATTTTATTGATTTTAGAAAAAATCTACCTAATCCCTTTTTTATGTGTTTATAAATATATGAATTTTTATAGTATTTTATTGATTTTAGAAAAAATCTGCCTAATCCTTTTTTTATGTATTTATAAATATATGCATTTTTATAGTATTTTATTGATTTTAGAAAAAATCTGCCTAATCCTTTCTTTATGTATTTATAAATATATGCATTTTTATAGTATTTTATTGATTTTAAAAAAAATCTACCTAATCCTTTTTTTATGTATTTATAAATACATGCATTTTTATAGTATTTTATTGATTTTAAAAAAAATCTACCTAATTCCTTTTTTATGTATTTATAAATATATGCATTTTTATAGTATTTTATTGATTTTAGAAAAAATCCGCCTAATCCCTTTTTTATGTATTTATAAATATATGCATTTTTATAGTATTTTATTGATTTTAAAAAAAATCCGCCTAATCCCTTTTTTATGTATTTATAAATATATGCATTTTTATAGTATTTTATTGATTTTAAAAAAAATCCGCCTAATCCCTTTTTTATGTATTTACAAATATATGCATTTTTATAGTATTTTATTGATTTTAGAAAAAATCCGCCTAATCCTTTTTTTATGTATTTACAAATATATGCATTTTTATAGTATTTTATTGATTTTAGAAAAAATCTGCCTAATCCCTTTTTTATGTATTTATAAATATATGCATTTTTATAGTATTTTATTGATTTAAAAAAAAATCCGCCTAATCCTTTTTTTATCTATTTATAAATATATGCATTTTTATAGTATTTTATTGATTTTAAAAAAAATCCGCCTAATCCCTTTTTTATGTATTTACAAATATATGCATTTTTATAGTATTTTATTGATTTTAGAAAAAATCCACCTAATCCTTTTTTTATGTATTTATAAATATATGCATTTTTATAGTATTTTATTGATTTTAGAAAAAATCTACCTAATCCCTTTTTTATGTATTTATAAATATATGCATTTTTATAGTATTTTATTGATTTTAAAAAAAATCTGCCTAATCCCTTTTTTATGTATTTACAAATATATGCATTTTTATAGTATTTTATTGATTTTAGAAAAAATCCACCTAATCCTTTTTTTATGTATTTATAAATATATGCATTTTTATAGTATTTTATTGATTTTAGAAAAAATCAACCTAATCCTTTTTTTATGTATTTATAAATATATGCATTTTTATAGTATTTTATTGATTTTAAAAAAAATCCACCTAATCCCTTTTTTATGTGTTTATAAATATATGCATTTTTATAGTATTTTATTGATTTTAGAAAAAATCCACCTAATCCTTTTTTTATGTATTTATAAATATATGCATTTTTATAGTATTTTATTGATTTTAGAAAAAATCTACCTAATCCCTTTTTTATGTATTTATAAATATATGCATTTTTATAGTATTTTATTGATTTTAAAAAAAATCCACCTAATCCCTTTTTTATGTGTTTATAAATATATGCATTTTTATAGTATTTTATTGATTTTAGAAAAAATCCACCTAATCCTTTTTTTATGTATTTATAAATATATGAATTTTTATAGTATTTTATTGATTTTAGAAAAAATCTGCCTAATCCTTTTTTTATGTATTTATAAATATATGCATTTTTATAGTATTTTATTGATTTTAAAAAAAATCTACCTAATCCTTTTTTTATGTATTTACAAATATATGCATTTTTATAGTATTTTATTGATTTTAAAAAAAATCCGCCTAATCCTTTCTTTATGTATTTATAAATATATTGCATTTTTATAGTATTTTATTGATTTTAGAAAAAATCTGCCTAATCCTTTTTTTATGTATTTATAAATATATGCATTTTTATAGTATTTTATTGATTTTAAAAAAAATCCGCCTAATCCTTTTTTTATGTATTTATAAATATATGCATTTTTATAGTATTTTATTGATTTTAAAAAAAATCTACCTAATCCTTTCTTTATGTATTTATAAATACATGCATTTTTATAGTATTTTATTGATTTTAAAAAAAATCCGCCTAATTCCTTTTTTATGTATTTACAAATATATGCATTTTTATAGTATTTTATTGATTTTAAAAAAAATCCACCTAATCCTTTTTTTATGTATTTATAAATATATGCATTTTTATAGTATTTTATTGATTTTAAAAAAAATCCACCTAATCCTTTTTTTATGTATTTATAAATATATGCATTTTTATAGTATTTTATTGATTTAAAAAAAAATCCACCTAATCCTTTTTTTATGTATTTACAAATATATGCATTTTTATAGTATTTTATTGATTTTAGAAAAAATCTGCCTAATCCTTTTTTTATGTATTTACAAATATATGCATTTTTATAGTATTTTATTGATTTTAAAAAAAATCTGCCTAATCCTTTTTTTATGTATTTACAAATATATGCATTTTTATAGTATTTTATTGATTTTAAAAAAAATCCGCCTAATCCCTTTTTTATGTATTTACAAATATATGCATTTTTATAGTATTTTATTGATTTTAGAAAAAATCTGCCTAATCCTTTTTTTATGTATTTATAAATATATGCATTTTTATAGTATTTTATTGATTTTAGAAAAAATCTACCTAATCCTTTTTTTATGTATTTATAAATATATGCATTTTTATAGTATTTTATTGATTTTAAAAAAAATCTGCCTAATCCTTTCTTTATGTATTTACAAATATATGCATTTTTATAGTATTTTATTGATTTTAAAAAAAATCCGCCTAATCCTTTTTTTATGTATTTACAAATATATGCATTTTTATAGTATTTTATTGATTTTAAAAAAAATCCGCCTAATCCCTTTTTTATGTATTTACAAATATATGCATTTTTATAGTATTTTATTGATTTTAAAAAGAATCTGCCTAATCCCTTTTTTATGTGTTTATAAATATATGCATTTTTATAGTATTTTATTGATTTTAGAAAAAATCCACCTAATCCTTTTTTTATGTATTTATAAATATATGCATTTTTATAGTATTTTATTGATTTTAGAAAAAATCTGCCTAATCCTTTTTTTATGTATTTATAAATATATGCATTTTTATAGTATTTTATTGATTTTAAAAAAATCTACCTAATCCTTTTTTTATGTATTTATAAATATATGCATTTTTATAGTATTTTATTGATTTTAAAAAAAATCTACCTAATCCCTTTTTTATGTATTTACAAATATATGCATTTTTATAGTATTTTATTGATTTTAGAAAAAATCCACCTAATCCTTTTTTTATGTATTTATAAATATATGCATTTTTATAGTATTTTATTGATTTTAGAAAAAATCTACTTAATCCCTTTTTTATGTATTTATAAATATATGCATTTTTATAGTATTTTATTGATTTTAAAAAAAATCCACCTAATCCCTTTTTTATGTATTTATAAATATATGCATTTTTATAGTATTTTATTGATTTTAAAAAAAATCTACCTAATCCTTTTTTTATGTATTTACAAATATATGCATTTTTATAGTATTTTATTGATTTTAAAAAAAATCCGCCTAATCCTTTTTTTATGTATTTACAAATATATGCATTTTTATAGTATTTTATTGATTTTAAAAAAAATCAGCCTAATCCCTTTTTTATGTATTTACAAATATATGCATTTTTATAGTATTTTATTGATTTTAAAAAGAATCTGCCTAATCCCTTTTTTATGTATTTATAAATATATGCATTTTTATAGTATTTTATTGATTTTAGAAAAAATCCACCTAATCCTTTTTTTATGTATTTATAAATATATGCATTTTTATAGTATTTTATTGATTTTAGAAAAAATCTGCCTAATCCTTTTTTTATGTATTTATAAATATATGCATTTTTATAGTATTTTATTGATTTTAAAAAAAATCTACCTAATCCTTTTTTTATGTATTTATAAATATATGCATTTTTATAGTATTTTATTGATTTTAAAAAAAATCTACCTAATCCCTTTTTTATGTATTTACAAATATATGCATTTTTATAGTATTTTATTGATTTTAGAAAAAATCCACCTAATCCTTTTTTTATGTATTTATAAATATATGCATTTTTATAGTATTTTATTGATTTTAGAAAAAATCTACTTAATCCCTTTTTTATGTATTTATAAATATATGCATTTTTATAGTATTTTATTGATTTTAAAAAAAATCCACCTAATCCCTTTTTTATGTGTTTATAAATATATGCATTTTTATAGTATTGTATTGATTTTAGAAAAAATCCACCTAATCCTTTTTTTATGTATTTATAAATATATGCATTTTTATAGTATTTTATTGATTTTAGAAAAAATCTGCCTAATCCTTTTTTTATGTATTTATAAATATATGCATTTTTATAGTATTTTATTGATTTTAAAAAAAATCTACCTAATCCTCTTTTTATGTATTTATAAATATATGCATTTTTATAGTATTTTATTGATTTTAAAAAAAATCTACCTAATCCCTTTTTTATGTATTTATAAATATATGCATTTTTATAGTATTTTATTGATTTTAGAAAAAATCTACCTAATCCCTTTTTTATGTGTTTATAAATATATGCATTTTTATAGTATTTTATTGATTTTAGAAAAAATCTGCCTAATCCTTTTTTTATGTATTTATAAATATATGCATTTTTATAGTATTTTATTGATTTTAGAAAAAATCTGCCTAATCCTTTCTTTATGTATTTATAAATATATGCATTTTTATAGTATTTTATTGATTTTAAAAAAAATCTACCTAATCCTTTTTTTATGTATTTATAAATACATGCATTTTTATAGTATTTTATTGATTTTAAAAAAAATCTACCTAATTCCTTTTTCATGTATTTATAAATATATGCATTTTTATAGTATTTTATTGATTTTAGAAAAAATCCGCCTAATCCCTTTTTTATGTATTTATAAATATATGCATTTTTATAGTATTTTATTGATTTTAAAAAAAATCCGCCTAATCCCTTTTTTATGTATTTATAAATATATGCATTTTTATAGTATTTTATTGATTTTAAAAAAAATCCGCCTAATCCCTTTTTTATGTATTTACAAATATATGCATTTTTATAGTATTTTATTGATTTTAGAAAAAATCCGCCTAATCCTTTTTTTATGTATTTACAAATATATGCATTTTTATAGTATTTTATTGATTTTAGAAAAAATCTGCCTAATCCCTTTTTTATGTATTTATAAATATATGCATTTTTATAGTATTTTATTGATTTAAAAAAAAATCCGCCTAATCCTTTTTTTATCTATTTATAAATATATGCATTTTTATAGTATTTTATTGATTTTAAAAAAAATCCGCCTAATCCCTTTTTTATGTATTTACAAATATATGCATTTTTATAGTATTTTATTGATTTTAGAAAAAATCCACCTAATCCTTTTTTTATGTATTTATAAATATATGCATTTTTATAGTATTTTATTGATTTTAGAAAAAATCTACCTAATCCCTTTTTTATGTATTTATAAATATATGCATTTTTATAGTATTTTATTGATTTTAGAAAAAATCTGCCTAATCCTTTTTTTATGTATTTACAACTATATGCATTTTTATAGTATTTTATTGATTTAAAAAAAAATCCGCCTAATCCTTTTTTTATGTATTTATAAATATATGCATTTTTATAGTATTTTATTGATTTTAAAAAAAATCCGCCTAATTCCTTTTTTATGTATTTATAAATATATGCATTTTTATAGTATTTTATTGATTTTAGAAAAAATCCGCCTAATCCCTTTTTTATGTATTTATAAATATATGCATTTTTATAGTATTTTATTGATTTTAGAAAAAATCTGCCTAATCCTTTTTTTATGTATTTATAAATATTTGCATTTTTATAGTATTTTATTGATTTTAAAAAATATCCGCCTAATCCCTTTTTTATGTATTTACAAATATATGCATTTTTATAATATTTTATTGATTTTAAAAAAAATCCGCCTAATCCCTTTTTTATGTATTTATAAATATATGCATTTTTATAGTATTTTATTGATTTTAAAAAAAATCTACCTAATCCTTTTTTTATGTATTTATAAATATATGCATTTTTATAGTATTTTATTGATTTTAAAAAAAATCCGCCTAATCCTTTTTTTATGTATTTACAAATATATGCATTTTTATAGTATTTTATTGATTTTAAAAAAATCCACCTAATCCTTTTTTTATGTATTTATAAATATATGCATTTTTATAGTATTTTATTGATTTTAAAAAAAATCTACCTAATCCTTTCTTTATGTATTTATAAATATATGCATTTTTATAGTATTTTATTGATTTTAAAAAAAATCCGCCTAATCCCTTTTTTATGTATTTATAAATATATGCATTTTTATAGTATTTTATTGATTTTAAAAAAAATCCGCCTAATCCCTTTTTTATGTATTTACAAATATATGCATTTTTATAGTATTTTATTGATTTTAGAAAAAATCCGCCTAATCCTTTTTTTATGTATTTACAAATATATGCATTTTTATAGTATTTTATTGATTTTAGAAAAAATCTGCCTAATCCCTTTTTTATGTATTTATAAATATATGCATTTTTATAGTATTTTATTGATTTAAAAAAAAATCCGCCTAATCCTTTTTTTATGTATTTATAAATATATGCATTTTTATAGTATTTTATTGATTTTAAAAAAAATCCGCCTAATCCCTTTTTTATGTATTTACAAATATATGCATTTTTATAGTATTTTATTGATTTTAGAAAAAATCCACCTAATCCTTTTTTTATGTATTTATAAATATATGCATTTTTATAGTATTTTATTGATTTTAGAAAAAATCTACCTAATCCCTTTTTTATGTATTTATAAATATATGCATTTTTATAGTATTTTATTGATTTTAGAAAAAATCTGCCTAATCCTTTTTTTATGTATTTACAACTATATGCATTTTTATAGTATTTTATTGATTTAAAAAAAAATCCGCCTAATCCTTTTTTTATGTATTTATAAATATATGCATTTTTATAGTATTTTATTGATTTTAAAAAAAATCCGCCTAATTCCTTTTTTATGTATTTATAAATATATGCATTTTTATAGTATTTTATTGATTTTAGAAAAAATCCGCCTAATCCCTTTTTTATGTATTTATAAATATATGCATTTTTATAGTATTTTATTGATTTTAGAAAAAATCTGCCTAATCCTTTTTTTATGTATTTATAAATATTTGCATTTTTATAGTATTTTATTGATTTTAAAAAATATCCGCCTAATCCCTTTTTTATGTATTTACAAATATATGCATTTTTATAATATTTTATTGATTTTAAAAAAAATCCGCCTAATCCCTTTTTTATGTATTTATAAATATATGCATTTTTATAGTATTTTATTGATTTTAAAAAAAATCTACCTAATCCTTTTTTTATGTATTTATAAATATATGCATTTTTATAGTATTTTATTGATTTTAAAAAAAATCCGCCTAATCCTTTTTTTATGTATTTACAAATATATGCATTTTTATAGTATTTTATTGATTTTAAAAAAAATCCGCCTAATCCTTTTTTTATGTATTTACAAATATATGCATTTTTATAGTATTTTATTGATTTTAGAAAAAATCTACCTAATCCTTTTTTTATGTATTTATAAATATATGCATTTTTATAGTATTTTATTGATTTTAAAAAAAATCCACCTAATCCTTTTTTTATGTATTTACAAATATATGCATTTTTATAGTATTTTATTGATTTTAAAAAAAATCCACCTAATCCTTTTTTTATGTATTTATAAATATATGCATTTTTATAGTATTTTATTGATTTTAAAAAAAATCTGCCTAATCCCTTTTTTATGTATTTACAAATATATGCATTTTTATAGTATTTTATTGATTTTAGAAAAAATCCGCCTAATCCTTTTTTTATGTATTTACAAATATATGCATTTTTATAGTATTTTATTGATTTTAAAAAAAATCTACCTAATCCTTTTTTTATGTATTTATAAATATATGCATTTTTATAGTATTTTATTGATTTAAAAAAAAATCCGCCTAAACCTTTTTTTATGTATTTATAAATATATGCATTTTTATAGTATTTTATTGATTTTAAAAAAAATCCACCTAATCCTTTTTTTATGTATTTATAAATATATGCATTTTTATAGTATTTTATTGATTTTAAAAAAAATCCGCCTAATCCTTTTTTTATGTATTTATAAATATATGCATTTTTATAGTATTTTATTGATTTTAAAAAAAATCCACCTAATCCTTTTTTTATGTATTTATAAATATATGCATTTTTATAGTATTTTATTGATTTTAAAAAAAATCCGCCTAATCCCTTTTTTATGTATTTACAAATATATGCATTTTTATAGTATTTTATTGATTTTAGAAAAAATCTGCCTAATCCTTTTTTTATGTATTTACAAATATATGCATCTTTATAGTATTTTATTGATTTTAAAAAAATCCACCTAATCCTTTTTTTATGTATTTATAAATATATGCATTTTTATAGTATTTTATTGATTTTAAAAAAAATCTACCTAATCCTTTCTTTATGTATTTATAAATATATGCATTTTTATAGTATTTTATTGATTTTAAAAAAAATGCTCCTAATCCCTTTTTTATGTATTTATAAATATATGCATTTTTATAGTATTTTATTGATTTTAAAAAATATCCGCCTAATCCTTTTTTTATGTATTTATAAATATATGCATTTTTATAGTATTTTATTGATTTTAAAAAAAATCTACCTAATCCTTTTTTTATGTATTTATAAATATATGCATTTTTATAGTATTTTACTGATTTTAAAAAAAATCTGCCTAATGCTTTCTTTATGTATTTATAAATATATGCATTTTTATAGTATTTTACTGATTTTAAAAAAAATCTGCCTAATCCCTTTTTTATGTATTTATAAATATATGCATTTTTATAGTATTTTATTGATTTTAGAAAAAACACACCTAATCCTTTTTTTATGTATTTATAAATATATGCATTTTTATAGTATTTTATTGATTTTAAAAAAAATCCGCCTAATCCTTTTTTTATGTATTTACAAATATATGCATTTTTATAGTATTTTATTGATTTTAAAAAAAATCAGCCTAATCCCTTTTTTATGTATTTACAAATATATGCATTTTTATAGTATTTTATTGATTTTAATAAAAATCCGCCTAATCCCTTTTTTATGTATTTATAAATATATGCATTTTTATAGTATTTTATTGATTTTAAAAAAAATCCACCTAATCCTTTTTTTATGTATTTATAAATATATGCATTTTTATAGTATTTTATTGATTTTAAAAAAAATCCGCCTAATCCTTTTTTTATGTATTTACAAATATATGCATTTTTATAGTATTTTATTGATTTTAAAAAAAATCTGCCTAATCCTTTTTTTATGTATTTACAAATATATGCATTTTTATAGTATTTTATTGATTTTAAAAAAAATCCGCCTAATCCTTTTTTTATGTATTTATAAATATATGTATTTTTATAGTATTTTATTGATTTTAGAAAAAATCCGCCAAATCCCTTTTTTATGTATTTACAAATATATACATTTTTATAGTATTTTATTGATTTTAGAAAAAATCCACCTAATCCTTTTTTTATGTATTTATAAATATATGCATTTTTATAGTATTTTATTGATTTTAAAAAAAATCTACCTAATCCTTTTTTTATGTATTTACAAATATATGCATTTTTATAGTATTTTATTGATTTTAAAAAAAATCCGCCTAATCCTTTTTTTATGTATTTACAAATATATGCATTTTTATAGTATTTTATTGATTTTAAAAAAAATCAGCCTAATCCCTTTTTTATGTATTTACAAATATATGCATTTTTATAGTATTTTATTGATTTTAATAAAAATCCGCCTAATCCCTTTTTTATGTATTTATAAATATATGCATTTTTATAGTATTTTATTGATTTTAAAAAAAATCTACCTAATCCTTTTTTTATGTATTTATAAATATATGCATTTTTATAGTATTTTATTGATTTTAGAAAAAATCCACCTAATCCTTTTTTTATGTATTTACAAATATATGCATTTTTATAGTATTTTATTGATTTTAAAGAAATCCGCCTAATCCCTTTTTTATGTATTTACAAATATATGCATTTTTATAGTATTTTATTGATTTTAAAAAAAATCCGCCTAATCCCTTTTTTATGTATTTACAAATATATGCATTTTTATAGTATTTTATTGATTTTAAAAAAAATCTACCTAATCCTTTTTTTATGTATTTACAAATATATGCATTTTTATAGTATTTTATTGATTTTAGAAAAAATCTGCCTAATCCTTTTTTTATGTATTTACAAATATATGCATCTTTATAGTATTTTATTGATTTTAAAAAAATCCACCTAATCCTTTTTTTATGTATTTACAAACATATGCATTTTTATAGTATTTTATTGATTTTAAAAAAAATCAGCCTAATCCCTTTTTTATGTATTTACAAATATATGCATTTTTATAGTATTTTATTGATTTTAATAAAAATCCGCCTAATCCCTTTTTTATGTATTTATAAATATATGCATTTTTATAGTATTTTATTGATTTTAAAAAAAATCCACCTAATCCTTTTTTTATGTATTTATAAATATATGCATTTTTATAGTATTTTATTGATTTTAAAAAAAGTCCGCCTAATCCTTTTTTTATGTATTTACAAATATATGCATTTTTATAGTATTTTATTGATTTTAAAAAAAATCTGCCTAATCCTTTTTTTATGTATTTACAAATATATGCATTTTTATAGTATTTTATTGATTTTAAAAAAAATCCGCCTAATCCTTTTTTTATGTATTTATAAATATATGCATTTTTATAGTATTTTATTGATTTTAGAAAAAATCCGCCTAATCCCTTTTTTATGTATTTACAAATATATACATTTTTATAGTATTTTATTGATTTTAGAAAAAATCCACCTAATCCTTTTTTTATGTATTTATAAATATATGCATTTTTATAGTATTTTATTGATTTTAAAAAAAATCTACCTAATCCTTTTTTTATGTATTTACAAATATATGCATTTTTATAGTATTTTATTGATTTTAAAAAAAATCCGCCTAATCCTTTTTTTATGTATTTACAAATATATGCATTTTTATAGTATTTTATTGATTTTAAAAAAAATCAGCCTAATCCCTTTTTTATGTATTTACAAATATATGCATTTTTATAGTATTTTATTGATTTTAATAAAAATCCGCCTAATCCCTTTTTTATGTATTTATAAATATATGCATTTTTATAGTATTTTATTGATTTTAGAAAAAATCCACCTAATCCTTTTTTTATGTATTTACAAATATATGCATTTTTATAGTATTTTATTGATTTTAAAAAAAATCCGCCTAATCCCTTTTTTATGTATTTACAAATATATGCATTTTTATAGTATTTTATTGATTTTAAAAAAAATCCGCCTAATCCCTTTTTTATGTATTTACAAATATATGCATTTTTATAGTATTTTATTGATTTTAAAAAAAATCTACCTAATCCTTTTTTTATGTATTTACAAATATATGCATTTTTATAGTATTTTATTGATTTTAGAAAAAATCTGCCTAATCCCTTTTTTATGTATTTACAAATATATGCATTTTTATAGTATTTTATTGATTTTAAAAAAAATCCGCCTAATCCTTTTTTTATGTATTTACAAATATATGCATTTTTATAGTATTTTATTGATTTTAGAAAAAATCCGCCTAATCCTTTTTTTATGTATTTACAAATATATGTATTTTTATAGTATTTTATTGATTTTAAAAAAAATCCGCCTAATCCTTTTTTTATGTATTTACAAATATATGCATTTTTATAGTATTTTATTGATTTTAAAAAAAATCCGCCTAATCCTTTTTTTATGTATTTACAAATATATGCATTTTTATAGTATTTTATTGATTTTAAAAAAAATCTACCTAATCCTTTTTTTATGTATTTACAAATATATGCATTTTTATAGTATTTTATTGATTTTAAAAAAAATCTGCCTAATCCTTTTTTTATGTATTTACAAATATATGCATTTTTATAGTATTTTATTGATTTTTAAAAAAATCTACCTAATCCCTTTTTTATGTATTTACAAATATATACATTTTTATAGTATTTTATTGATTTTAGAAAAAATCAACCTAATCCTTTTTTTATGTATTTATAAATATATGCATTTTTATAGTATTTTATTGATTTTAGAAAAAATCTACCTAATCCTTTTTTTATGTATTTACAAATATATGCATTTTTATAGTATTTTATTGATTTTAAAAAAAATCCGCCTAATCCTTTTTTTATGTATTTACAAATATATGCATTTTTATAGTAATTTATTGATTTAAAAAAAAATCCACCTAATCCTTTTTTTATGTATTTACAAATATATGCATTTTTATAGTATTTTATTGATTTTAGAAAAAATCTGCCTAATCCTTTTTTTATGTATTTATAAATATATGCATTTTTATAGTATTTTATTGATTTAAAAAAAAATCTACCTAATCCTTTTTTTATGTATTTATAAATATATGCATTTTTATAGTATTTTATTGATTTAAAAAAAAATCCGCCTAATCCTTTTTTTATGTATTTACAAATATATGCATTTTTATAGTAATTTATTGATTTAAAAAAAAATCCACCTAATCCCTTTTTTATGTATTTACAAATATATGCATTTTGATAGTATTTTATTGATTTAAAAAAAAATCTGCCTAATCCTTTCTTTATGTATTTATAAATATATGCATTTTTATAGTATTTTATTGATTTTAGAAAAAATCTACCTAATCCTTTTTTTATGTATTTACAAATATATGCATTTTTATAGTATTTTATTGATTTTAGAAAAAATCTGCCTAATCCCTTTTTTATGTATTTATAAATATATGCACTTTTATAGTATTTTATTGATTTTAAAAAAAATCCGCCTAATCCCTTTATTATGTATTTACAAATATGTGCATTTTTATAGTATTTTATTGATTTTAATAAAAATCCGCCTAATCCCTTTTTTATGTATTTATAAATATATGCATTTTTATAGTATTTTATTGATTTAAAAAAAAATCTACCTAATCCTTTTTTTATGTATTTACAAATATATGCATTTTTATAGTATTTTATTGATTTTAGAAAAAATCCACCTAATCCTTTTTTTATGTATTTGTAAATATATGCATTTTTATAGTATTTTATTGATTTTAAAAAAAATCCGCCTAATCCTTTTTTTATGTATTTACAAATATATGCATTTTTATAGTATTTTATTGATTTTAGAAAAAATCCGCCTAATCCTTTTTTTATGTATTTACAAATATATGCATTTTTATAGTATTTTATTGATTTTAAAAAAAATCCGCCTAATCCTTTTTTTATGTATTTACAAATATATGCATTTTTATAGTATTTTATTGATTTTAAAAAAAATCAGCCTAATCCCTTTTTTATGTATTTACAAATATATGCATTTTTATAGTATTTTATTGATTTTAATAAAAATCCGCCTAATCCCTTTTTTATGTATTTATAAATATATGCATTTTTATAGTATTTTATTGATTTTAGAAAAAATCCACCTAATCCTTTTTTTATGTATTTACAAATATATGCATTTTTATAGTATTTTATTGATTTTAAAAAAAATCCGCCTAATCCCTTTTTTATGTATTTACAAATATATGCATTTTTATAGTATTTTATTGATTTTAAAAAAAATCCGCCTAATCCCTTTTTTATGTATTTACAAATATATGCATTTTTATAGTATTTTATTGATTTTAA
Organism: Bombus affinis; assembly: GCF_024516045.1. Taxonomy (NCBI): domain Eukaryota; kingdom Metazoa; phylum Arthropoda; class Insecta; order Hymenoptera; family Apidae; genus Bombus; species Bombus affinis. The sequence goes on from NW_026108821.1 coordinate 2,250,519, forward strand.
AAAAAATCTACCTAATCCTTTTTTTATGTATTTACAAATATATGCATTTTTATAGTATTTTATTGATTTTAGAAAAAATCTGCCTAATCCCTTTTTTATGTATTTACAAATATATGCATTTTTATAGTATTTTATTGATTTTAAAAAAAATCCGCCTAATCCTTTTTTTATGTATTTACAAATATATGCATTTTTATAGTATTTTATTGATTTTAGAAAAAATCCGCCTAATCCTTTTTTTATGTATTTACAAATATATGTATTTTTATAGTATTTTATTGATTTTAAAAAAAATCCGCCTAATCCTTTTTTTATGTATTTACAAATATATGCATTTTTATAGTATTTTATTGATTTTAAAAAAAATCCGCCTAATCCTTTTTTTATGTATTTACAAATATATGCATTTTTATAGTATTTTATTGATTTTAAAAAAAATCTACCTAATCCTTTTTTTATGTATTTACAAATATATGCATTTTTATAGTATTTTATTGATTTTAAAAAAAATCGGCCTAATCCTTTTTTTATGTATTTACAAATATATGCATTTTTATAGTATTTTATTGATTTTTAAAAAAATCTACCTAATCCCTTTTTTATGTATTTACAAATATATACATTTTTATAGTATTTTATTGATTTTAGAAAAAATCAACCTAATCCTTTTTTTATGTATTTATAAATATATGCATTTTTATAGTATTTTATTGATTTTAGAAAAAATCTACCTAATCCTTTTTTTATGTATTTACAAATATATGCATTTTTATAGTATTTTATTGATTTTAAAAAAAATCCGCCTAATCCTTTTTTTATGTATTTACAAATATATGCATTTTTATAGTAATTTATTGATTTAAAAAAAAATCCACCTAATCCTTTTTTTATGTATTTACAAATATATGCATTTTTATAGTATTTTATTGATTTTAGAGAAAATCTGCCTAATCCTTTTTTTATGTATTTATAAATATATGCATTTTTATAGTATTTTATTGATTTTAAAAAAAATCCGCCTAATCCTTTTTTATGTATTTACAAATATATGCATTTTTATAGTATTTTATTGATTTTAAAAAAAATCCGCCTAATCCCTTTTTTATGTATTTACAAATATATGCATTTTGATAGTATTTTATTGATTTAAAAAAAAATCTGCCTAATCCTTTCTTTATGTATTTATAAATATATGCATTTTTATAGTATTTTATTGATTTTAGAAAAAATCTACCTAATCCTTTTTTTATGTATTTACAAATATATGCATTTTTATAGTATTTTATTGATTTTAGAAAAAATCTGCCTAATCCCTTTTTTATGTATTTATAAATATATGCACTTTTATAGTATTTTATTGATTTTAAAAAAAATCCGCCTAATCCCTTTTTTATGTATTTACAAATATGTGCATTTTTATAGTATTTTATTGATTTTAATAAAAATCCGCCTAATCCCTTTTTTATGTATTTATAAATATATGCATTTTTATAGTATTTTATTGATTTAAAAAAAAATCTACCTAATCCTTTTTTTATGTATTTACAAATATATGCATTTTTATAGTATTTTATTGATTTTAGAAAAAATCCACCTAATCCTTTTTTTATGTATTTGTAAATATATGCATTTTTATAGTATTTTATTGATTTTAAAAAAAATCCGCCTAATCCTTTTTTTATGTATTTACAAATATATGCATTTTTAGAGTATTTTATTGATTTTAGAAAAAATCCGCCTAATCCTTTTTTTATGTATTTACAAATATATGCATTTTTATAGTATTTTATTGATTTTAAAAAAAATCCGCCTAATCCTTTTTTTATGTATTTACAAATATATGCATTTTTATAGTATTTTATTGATTTTAAAAAAAATCCGCCTAATCCTTTTTTTATGTATTTACAAATATATGCATTTTTATAGTATTTTATTGATTTTAAAAAAAATCTACCTAATCCTTTTTTTATGTATTTACAAATATATGCATTTTTATAGTATTTTATTGATTTTAAAAAAAATCTGCCTAATCCTTTTTTTATGTATTTACAAATATATGCATTTTTATAGTATTTTATTGATTTTTAAAAAAATCTACCTAATCCCTTTTTTATGTATTTACAAATATATACATTTTTATAGTATTTTATTGATTTTAGAAAAAATCAACCTAATCCTTTTTTTATGTATTTATAAATATATGCATTTTTATAGTATTTTATTGATTTTAGAAAAAATCTACCTAATCCTTTTTTTATGTATTTACAAATATATGCATTTTTATAGTATTTTATTGATTTTAAAAAAAATCCGCCTAATCCTTTTTTTATGTATTTACAAATATATGCATTTTTATAGTATTTTATTGATTTAAAAAAAAATCCACCTAATCCTTTTTTTATGTATTTACAAATATATGCATTTTTATAGTATTTTATTGATTTTAGAAAAAATCTGCCTAATCCTTTTTTTATGTATTTATAAATATATGCATTTTTATAGTATTTTATTGATTTTAAAAAAAATCCGCCTAATCCTTTTTTATGTATTTACAAATATATGCATTTTTATAGTATTTTATTGATTTTAAAAAAAATCCGCCTAATCCCTTTTTTATGTATTTACAAATATATGCATTTTGATAGTATTTTATTGATTTAAAAAAAAATCTGCCTAATCCTTTCTTTATGTATTTATAAATATATGCATTTTTATAGTATTTTATTGATTTTAGAAAAAATCTACCTAATCCTTTTTTTATGTATTTACAAATATATGCATTTTTATAGTATTTTATTGATTTTAGAAAAAATCTGCCTAATCCCTTTTTTATGTATTTATAAATATATGCACTTTTATAGTATTTTATTGATTTTAAAAAAAATCCGCCTAATCCCTTTTTTATGTATTTACAAATATGTGCATTTTTATAGTATTTTATTGATTTTAATAAAAATCCGCCTAATCCCTTTTTTATGTATTTATATATATATGCATTTTTATAGTATTTTATTGATTTTAAAAAAAATCTACCTAATCCTTTTTTTATGTATTTACAAATATATGCATTTTTATAGTATTTTATTGATTTTAGAAAAAATCCACCTAATCCTTTTTTTATGTATTTGTAAATATATGCATTTTTATAGTATTTTATTGATTTTAAAAAAAATCCGCCTAATCCCTTTTTTATGTATTTACAAATATATGCATTTTTATAGTATTTTATTGATTTTAAAAAAAATCTACCTAATCCTTTTTTTATGTATTTACAAATATATGCATTTTTATAGTATTTTATTGATTTTAGAAAAAATCCGCCTAATCCTTTTTTTATGTATTTACAAATATATGCATTTTTATAGTATTTTATTGATTTTAGAAAAAATCCGCCTAATCCTTTTTTTATGTATTTACAAATATATGCATTTTTATAGTATTTTATTGATTTTAAAAAAAATCCGCCTAATCCTTTTTTTATGTATTTACAAATATATGCATTTTTATAGTATTTTATTGATTTTAAAAAAAATCCGCCTAATCCTTTTTTTATGTATTTACAAATATATGCATTTTTATAGTATTTTATTGATTTTAAAAAAAATCTACCTAATCCTTTTTTTATGTATTTACAAATATATGCATTTTTATAGTATTTTATTGATTTAAAAAAAAATCTGCCTAATCCTTTCTTTATGTATTTATAAATATATGCATTTTTATAGTATTTTATTGATTTTAGAAAAAATCTGCCTAATCCCTTTTTCATGTATTTATAAATATATGCACTTTTATAGTATTTTATTGATTTTAAAAAAAATCCGCCTAATCCCTTTTTTATGTATTTACAAATATGTGCATTTTGATAGTATTTTATTGATTTAAAAAAAAATCTGCCTAATCCTTTCTTTATGTATTTATAAATATATGCATTTTTATAGTATTTTATTGATTTTAGAAAAAATCTACCTAATCCTTTTTTTATGTATTTACAAATATATGCATTTTTATAGTATTTTATTGATTTTAGAAAAAATCTACCTAATCCTTTTTTTATGTATTTACAAATATATGCATTTTTATAGTATTTTATTGATTTTAGAAAAAATCTGCCTAATCCCTTTTTCATGTATTTATAAATATATGCACTTTTATAGTATTTTATTGATTTTAAAAAAAATCCGCCTAATCCCTTTCTTATGTATTTACAAATATGTGCATTTTTATAGTATTTTATTGATTTTAATAAAAATCCGCCTAATCCCTTTTTTATGTATTTATAAATATATGCATTTTTATAGTATTTTATTGATTTTAAAAAAAATCTACCTAATCCTTTTTTTATGTATTTACAAATATATGCATTTTTATAGTATTTTATTGATTTTAGAAAAAATCCACCTAATCCTTTTTTTATGTATTTATAAATATATGCATTTTTATAGTAATTTATTGATTTAAAAAAAAATCCGCCTAATCCCTTTTTTATGTATTTACAAATATATGCATTTTTATAGTATTTTATTGATTTTAAAAAAAATCTACCTAATCCTTTTTTTATGTATTTACAAATATATGCATTTTTATAGTATTTTATTGATTTTAGAAAAAATCCGCCTAATCCCTTTTTTATGTATTTACAAATATATGCATTTTTATAGTATTTTATTGATTTTAAAAAAATCCGCCTAATCCTTTTTTTATGTATTTATAAATATATGCATTTTTATAGTATTTTATTGATTTTAAAAAAAATCCGCCTAATCCTTTTTTTATGTATTTACAAATATATGCATTTTTATAGTATTTTATTGATTTTAGAAAAAATCCGCCTAATCCTTTTTTTATGTATTTACAAATATATGCATTTTTATAGTATTTTATTGATTTTAAAAAAAATCCGTCTAATCCTTTTTTTATGTATTTACAAATATATGCATTTTTATAGTATTTTATTGATTTTAAAAAAATCTGCCTAATCCTTTTTTTATGTATTTACAAATATATGAATTTTTATAGTATGTTATTGATTTTAAAAAAAATCTACCTAATCCCTTTTTTATGTATTTACAAATATATACATTTTTATAGTATTTTATTGATTTTAGAAAAAATCAACCTAATCCTTTTTTTATGTATTTATAAATATATGCATTTTTATAGTATTTTATTGATTTTAGAAAAAATCTACCTAATCCTTTTTTTATGTATTTACAAATATATGCATTTTTATAGTATTTTATTGATTTTAAAAAAAATCCGCCTAATCCTTTTTTTATGTATTTACAAATATATGCATTTTTATAGTATTTTATTGATTTAAAAAAAAATCCACCTAATCCTTTTTTTATGTATTTACAAATATATGCATTTTTATAGTATTTTATTGATTTTAGAAAAAATCTGCCTAATCCTTTTTTTATGTATTTATAAATATATGCATTTTTATAGTATTTTATTGATTTTAAAAAAAATCCGCCTAATCCTTTTTTATGTATTTACAAATATATGCATTTTTATAGTATTTTATTGATTTAAAAAAAAATCCGCCTAATCCCTTTTTTATGTATTTACAAATATATGCATTTTTATAGTATTTTATTGATTTAAAAAAAAATCTGCCTAATCCTTTCTTTATGTATTTATAAATATATGCATTTTTATAGTATTTTATTGATTTTAGAAAAAATCTACCTAATCCTTTTTTTATGTATTTATAAATATATGCATTTTTATAGTATTTTATTGATTTTAAAAAAAATCCGCCTAATCCTTTTTTATGTATTTACAAATATATGCATTTTTATAGTATTTTATTGATTTTAAAAAAAATCCGCCTAATCCCTTTTTTATGTATTTACAAATATATGCATTTTTATAGTATTTTATTGATTTTAATAAAAATCCGCCTAATCCCTTTTTTATGTATTTATAAATATATGCATTTTTATAGTATTTTATTGATTTTAAAAAAAATCTACCTAATCCTTTTTTTATGTATTTACAAATATATACATTTTTATAGTATTTTATTGATTTTAGAAAAAATCCACCTAATCCTTTTTTTTATGTATTTATAAATGTATGCATTTTTATAGTATTTTATTGATTTTAGAAAAAATCTACCTAATCCTTTTTTTATGTATTTATAAATATATGCATTTTTATAGTATTTTATTGATTTTAAAAAAAATCCGCCTAATCCTTTTTTTATGTATTTATAAATATATGCATTTTTATAGTATTTTATTGATTTTAAATAAAATCCACCTAATCCTTTTTTTATGTATTTATAAATATATGCATTTTTATAGTATTTTATTGATTTTAGAAAAAATCCGCCTAATCCTTTTTTTATGTATTTACAAATATATGCATTTTTATAGTATTTTATTGATTTTAAAAAAATCCGCCTAATCCTTTTTTTATGTATTTATAAATATATGCATTTTTATAGTATTTTATTGATTTTAAAAAAAATCCGCCTAATCCTTTTTTTATGTATTTACAAATATATGCATTTTTATAGTATTTTATTGATTTTAAAAAAATCCGCCTAATCCTTTTTTTATGTATTTACAAATATATGCATTTTTATAGTATTTTATTGATTTTAAAAAAAATCCGCCTAATCCTTTTTTTATGTATTTACAAATATATGCATTTTTATAGTATTTTATTGATTTTAAAAAAAATCCGCCTAATCCTTTTTTTATGTATTTACAAATATATGCATTTTTATAGTATTTTATTGATTTTAAAAAAAATCTGCCTAATCCTTTTTTTATGTATTTACAAATATATGCATTTTTATAGTATTTTATTGATTTTAAAAAAAATCTGCCTAATCCTTTTTTTATGTATTTACAAATATATGCATTTTTATAGTATTTTATTGATTTTAAAAAAAATCTACCTAATCCCTTTTTTATGTATTTACAAATATATACATTTTTATAGTATTTTATTGATTTTAGAAAAAATCAACCTAATCCTTTTTTTATGTATTTATAAATATATGCATTTTTATAGTATTTTATTGATTTTAGAAAAAATCTACCTAATCCTTTTTTTATGTATTTACAAATATATGCATTTTTATAGTATTTTATTGATTTTAAAAAAAATCCGCCTAATCCTTTTTTTATGTATTTACAAATATATGCATTTTTATAGTATTTTATTGATTTAAAAAAAAATCCACCTAATCCTTTTTTTATGTATTTACAAATATATGCATTTTTATAGTATTTTATTGATTTTAGAAAAAATCTGCCTAATCCTTTTTTTATGTATTTATAAATATATGCATTTTTATAGTATTTTATTGATTTTAAAAAAAATCCGCCTAATCCTTTTTTATGTATTTACAAATATATGCATTTTTATAGTATTTTATTGATTTTAAAAAAAATCTGCCTAATCCCTTTTTTATGTATTTACAAATATATGCATTTTTATAGTATTTTATTGATTTTAGAAAAAATCCACCTAATCCTTTTTTTATGTATTTATAAATATATGCATTTTTATAGTATTTTATTGATTTTAGAAAAAATCCGCCTAATCCTTTTTTTATGTATTTACAAATATATGCATTTTTATAGTATTTTATTGATTTTAAAAAAAATCCGCCTAATCCTTTTTTTATGTATTTATAAATATATGCATTTTTATAGTATTTTATTGATTTTAGAAAAAATCCGCCTAATCCCTTATTTATGTATTTACAAATATATACATTTTTATAGTATTTTATTGATTTTAGAAAAAATCCACCTAATCCTTTTTTTATGTATTTATAAATATATGCATTTTTATAGTATTTTATTGATTTTAGAAAAAATCTGCCTAATCCTTTTTTTATGTATTTACAAATATATGCATTTTTATAGTATTTCATTGATTTTAGAAAAAATCCGCCTAATCCTTTTTTTATGTATTTATAAATATATGCATTTTTATAGTATTTTATTGATTTTAAAAAAAATCCGCCTAATCCCTTTTTTATGTATTTACAAATATATGCATTTTTATAGTATTTTATTGATTTTAGAAAAAATCTACCTAATCCCTTTTTTATGTATTTACAAATATATACATTTTTATAGTATTTTATTGATTTTAGAAAAAATCCACCTAATCCTTTTTTTATGTATTTACAAATATATGCATTTTTATATTATTTTATTGATTTTAAAAAAAATCTGCCTAATCCCTTTTTTATGTATTTACAAATATATGCATTTTTATAGTATTTCATTGATTTTAGAAAAAATCCGCCTAATCCTTTTTTTATGTATTTATAAATATATGCATTTTTATAGTATTTTATTGATTTTAAAAAAAATCCGCCTAATCCCTTTTTTATGTATTTACAAATATATGCATTTTTATAGTATTTTATTGATTTTAGAAAAAATCTACCTAATCCCTTTTTTATGTATTTACAAATATATACATTTTTATAGTATTTTATTGATTTTAGAAAAAATCCGCCTAATCCTTTTTTTATGTATTTACAAATATATGCATTTTTATAGTATTTTATTGATTTTAAAAAAAATCCGCCTAATCCTTTTTTTATGTATTTACAAATATATGCATTTTTATAGTATTTTATTGATTTTAAAAAAAATCCGCCTAATCCTTTTTTTATGTATTTATAAATATATGCATTTTTATAGTATTTTATTGATTTTAGAAAAAATCCGCCTAATCCCTTTTTTATGTATTTACAAATATATACATTTTTATAGTATTTTATTGATTTTAGAAAAAATCCACCTAATCCTTTTTTTATGTATTTATAAATATATGCATTTTTATAGTATTTTATTGATTTTAGAAAAAATCTGCCTAATCCTTTTTTTATGTATTTACAAATATATGCATTTTTATAGTATTTCATTGATTTTAGAAAAAATCCGCCTAATCCTTTTTTTATGTATTTATAAATATATGCATTTTTATAGTATTTTATTGATTTTAAAAAAAATCCGCCTAATCCCTTTTTTATGTATTTATAAATATATGCATTTTTATAGTATTTTATTGATTTTAAAAAAAGCTACAAATCCTATTTTTTTATGTATTTATAAATATATGCATTTTTATAGTATTTTATTGATTTTAGAAAAAATCCACCTAATCCTTTTTTTATGTATTTACAAATATATGCATTTTTATAGTATTTTATTGATTTTAAAAAAAATCCGCCTAATCCCTTTTTTATGTATTTACAAATATATGCATTTTTATAGTATTTTATTGATTTTAAAAAAAATCCGCCTAATCCCTTTTTTATGTATTTACAAATATATGCATTTTTATAGTATTTTATTGATTTTAGAAAAAATCCGCCTAATCCCTTTTTTATGTATTTACAAATATATGCATTTTTATAGTATTTTATTGATTTTAAAAAAAATCTGCCTAATCCCTTTTTTATGTATTTACAAATATATACATTTTTATAGTATTTTATTGATTTTAGAAAAAATCCGCCTAATCCTTTTTTTATGTATTTACAAATATATGCATTTTTATAGTATTTTATTGATTTTAGAAAAAATCCACCTAATCCTTTTTTTATGTATTTACAAATATATGCATTTTTATAGTATTTTATTGATTTTAAAAAAAATCCGCCTAATCCTTTTTTTATGTATTTATAAATATATGCATTTTTATAGTATTTTATTGATTTAAAAAAAAATCCACCTAATCCCTTTTTTATGTATTTACAAATATATACATTTTTATAGTATTTTATTGATTTTAGAAAAAATCCGCCTAATCCTTTTTTTATGTATTTACAAATATATGCATTTTTATAGTATTTTATTGATTTTAAAAAAAATCCGCCTAATCCCTTTTTTATGTATTTACAAATATATGCATTTTTATAGTATTTTATTGATTTTAAAAAAAATCCGCCTAATCCCTTTTTTATGTATTTACAAATATATGCATTTTTATAGTATTTTATTGATTTAAAAAAAAATCTGCCTAATCCTTTCTTTATGTATTTATAAATATATGCATTTTTATAGTATTTTATTGATTTTAGAAAAAATCTACCTAATCCTTTTTTTATGTATTTATAAATATATGCATTTTTATAGTATTTTATTGATTTTAAAAAAAATCCGCCTAATCCTTTTTTATGTATTTACAAATATATGCATTTTTATAGTATTTTATTGATTTTAAAAAAAATCCGCCTAATCCCTTTTTTATGTATTTACAAATATATGCATTTTTATAGTATTTTATTGATTTAAAAAAAAATCTGCCTAATCCTTTCTTTATGTATTTATAAATATATGCATTTTTATAGTATTTTATTGATTTTAGAAAAAATCTACCTAATCCTTTTTTTATGTATTTACAAATATATGCATTTCTATAGTATTTTATTGATTTTAAAAAAAATCCGCCTAATCCTTTTTTTATGTATTTACAAATATATGCATTTTTATAGTATTTTATTGATTTAAAAAAAAATCCACCTAATCCTTTTTTTATGTATTTACAAATATATGCATTTTTATAGTATTTGATTGATTTTAAAAAAAATCCGCCTAATCCCTTTTTTATGTATTTACAAATATATGCATTTTTATAGTATTTTATTGATTTTAAAAAAAATCTACCTAATCCTTTTTTTATGTATTTACAAATATATGCATTTTTATAGTATTTTATTGATTTTAAAAAAAATCCGCCTAATCCTTTTTTTATGTATTTATAAATATATGCATTTTTATAGTATTTTATTGATTTTAGAAAAAATCCGCCTAATCCCTTATTTATGTATTTACAAATATATACATTTTTATAGTATTTTATTGATTTTAGAAAAAATCCACCTAATCCTTTTTTTATGTATTTATAAATATATGCATTTTTATAGTATTTTATTGATTTTAGAAAAAATCTGCCTAATCCTTTTTTTATGTATTTACAAATATATGCATTTTTATAGTATTTCATTGATTTTAGAAAAAATCCGCCTAATCCTTTTTTTATGTATTTATAAATATATGCATTTTTATAGTATTTTATTGATTTTAAAAAAAATCCGCCTAATCCCTTTTTTATGTATTTACAAATATATGCATTTTTATAGTATTTTATTGATTTTAGAAAAAATCTACCTAATCCCTTTTTTATGTATTTACAAATATATACATTTTTATAGTATTTTATTGATTTTAGAAAAAATCCACCTAATCCTTTTTTTATGTATTTACAAATATATGCATTTTTATAGTATTTTATTGATTTTAAAAAAAATCTGCCTAATCCCTTTTTTATGTATTTACAAATATATGCATTTTTATAGTATTTCATTGATTTTAGAAAAAATCCGCCTAATCCTTTTTTTATGTATTTATAAATATATGCATTTTTATAGTATTTTATTGATTTTAAAAAAAATCCGCCTAATCCCTTTTTTATGTATTTACAAATATATGCATTTTTATAGTATTTTATTGATTTTAGAAAAAATCTACCTAATCCCTTTTTTATGTATTTACAAATATATACATTTTTATAGTATTTTATTGATTTTAGAAAAAATCCACCTAATCCTTTTTTTATGTATTTATAAATATATGCATTTTTATAGTATTTTATTGATTTTAGAAAAAATCTGCCTAATCCTTTTTTTATGTATTTACAAATATATGCATTTTTATAGTATTTCATTGATTTTAGAAAAAATCCGCCTAATCCTTTTTTTATGTATTTATAAATATATGCATTTTTATAGTATTTTATTGATTTTAAAAAAAATCCGCCTAATCCCTTTTTTATGTATTTATAAATATATGCATTTTTATAGTATTTTATTGATTTTAAAAAAAGCTACCTAATCCTTTTTTTATGTATTTATAAATATATGCATTTTTATAGTATTTTATTGATTTTAGAAAAAATCCACCTAATCCTTTTTTTATGTATTTACAAATATATGCATTTTTATAGTATTTTATTGATTTTAAAAAAAATCCGCCTAATCCCTTTTTTATGTATTTACAAATATATGCATTTTTATAGTATTTTATTGATTTTAAAAAAAATCCGCCTAATCCCTTTTTTATGTATTTACAAATATATGCATTTTTATAGTATTTTATTGATTTTAAAAAAAATCTACCTAATCCTTTTTTTATGTATTTACAAATATATGCATTTTTATAGTATTTTATTGATTTTAGAAAAAATCCGCCTAATCCTTTTTTTATGTATTTATAAATATATGCATTTTTATAGTATTTTATTGATTTTAGAAAAAATCCGCCTAATCCCTTTTTTATGTATTTACAAATATATGCATTTTTATAGTATTTTATTGATTTTAAAAAAAATCTGCCTAATCCCTTTTTTATGTATTTACAAATATATACATTTTTATAGTATTTTATTGATTTTAGAAAAAATCCGCCTAATCCTTTTTTTATGTATTTACAAATATATGCATTTTTATAGTATTTTATTGATTTTAGAAAAAATCCACCTAATCCTTTTTTTATGTATTTACAAATATATGCATTTTTATAGTATTTTATTGATTTTAAAAAAAATCTACCTAATCCTTTTTTTATGTATTTACAAATATATGCATTTTTATAGTATTTTATTGATTTTAGAAAAAATCCGCCTAATCCTTTTTTTATGTATTTATAAATATATGCATTTTTATAGTATTTTATTGATTTTAGAAAAAATCCGCCTAATCCCTTTTTTATGTATTTACAAATATATGCATTTTTATAGTATTTTATTGATTTTAAAAAAAATCTGCCTAATCCCTTTTTTATGTATTTACAAATATATACATTTTTATAGTATTTTATTGATTTTAGAAAAAATCCGCCTAATCCTTTTTTTATGTATTTACAAATATATGCATTTTTATAGTATTTTATTGATTTTAGAAAAAATCCACCTAATCCTTTTTTTATGTATTTACAAATATATGCATTTTTATAGTATTTTATTGATTTTAAAAAAAATCCGCCTAATCCTTTTTTTATGTATTTATAAATATATGCATTTTTATAGTATTTTATTGATTTAAAAAAAAATCCACCTAATCCCTTTTTTATGTATTTACAAATATATACATTCTTATAGTATTTTATTGATTTTAGAAAAAATCCACCTAATCCTTTTTTTATGTATTTACAAATATATGCATTTTTATAGTATTTTAATGATTTTAAAAAAAATCCGCCTAATCCCTTTTTTATGTATTTATAAATATATGCATTTTTATAGTATTTTATTGATTTTAAAAAAAATCCACCTAATCCTTTTTTTATGTATTTACAAATATATGCATTTTTATAGTATTTTATTGATTTTAAAAAAAATCCGCCTAATCCTTTTTTTATGTATTTACAAATATATGCATTTTTATAGTATTTTATTGATTTTAGAAAAAATCCGCCTAATCCTTTTTTTATGTATTTACAAATATATGCATTTTTATAGTATTTTATTGATTTTAAAAAAAATCCGCCTAATCCCTTTTTTATGTATTTATAAATATATGCATTTTTATAGTATTTTATTGATTTTAAAAAAAATCCACCTAATCCTTTTTTTATGTATTTACAAATATATGCATTTTTATAGTATTTTATTGATTTTAAAAAAAATCCGCCTAATCCTTTTTTTATGTATTTACAAATATATGCATTTTTATAGTATTTTATTGATTTTAGAAAAAATCCGCCTAATCCTTTTTTTATGTATTTACAAATATATGCATTTTTATAGTATTTTATTGATTTTAGAAAAAATCCGCCTAATCCTTTTTTTATGTATTTACAAATATATGCATTTTTATAGTATTTTATTGATTTTAAAAAAAATCCACCTAATCCTTTTTTTATGTATTTACAAATATATGCATTTTTATAGTATTTTATTGATTTTAGAAAAAATCTACCTAATCCTTTTTTTATGTATTTATAAATATATGCATTTTTATAGTATTTTATTGATTTAAAAGAAAATCCACCTAGTCCTTTTTTTATGTATTTATAAATATATGCATTTTTATAGTATTTTATTGATTTTAAAAAAAATCCACCTAATCCTTTTTTTATGTATTTACAAATATATGCATTTTTATAGTATTTTATTGATTTTAAAAAAAATCCACCTAATCCCTTTTTTATGTATTTATAAATATATGCATTTTTATAGTATTTTATTGATTTTAGAAAAAATCCGCCTAATCCTTTTTTTATGTATTTACAAATATATGTATTTTTATAGTATTTTATTGATTTTAAAAAAAATCCGCCTAATCCTTTTTTTATGTATTTACAAATATATGCATTTTTATAGTATTTTATTGATTTTAAAAAAAATCTACCTAATCCTTTTTTTATGTATTTATAAATATATGCATTTTTATAGTATTTTATTGATTTTAAAAAATATCCGCCTAATCCTTTCTTTATGTATTTATAAATACATGCATTTTTATAGTATTTTATTGATTTTAAAAAAAATCTACCTAATCCTTTTTTTATGTATTTACAAATATATGCATTTTTATAGTATTTTATTGATTTTAAAAAAAATCTACCTAATCCTTTTTTTATGTATTTACAAATATATGCATTTTTATAGTATTTTATTGATTTTAGAAAAAATCTGCCTAATCCTTTCTTTATGTATTTATAAATATATGCATTTTTATAGTATTTTATTGATTTTAGAAAAAATCTACCTAATCCTTTTTTTATGTATTTACAAATATATGCATTTTTATAGTATTTTATTGATTTTAGAAAAAATCTGCCTAATCCCTTTTTTATGTATTTATAAATATATGCATTTTTATAGTATTTTATTGATTTTAAAAAAAATCCGCCTAATCCTTTTTTTATGTATTTACAAATATATGCATTTTTATAGTATTTTATTGATTTTAATAAAAATCCGCCTAATCCCTTTTTTATGTATTTATAAATATATGCATTTTTATAGTATTTTATTGATTTTAAAAAAAATCCGCCTAATCCTTCTTTTATGTATTTACAAATATATGCATTTTTATAGTATTTTATTGATTTTAGAAAAAATCCACCTAATCCTTTTTTTATGTATTTATAAATATATGCATTTTTATAGTATTTTATTGATTTTAGAAAAAATCCGCCTAATCCTATTTTTATGTATTTACAAATATATGCATTTTTATAGTATTTTATTGATTTTAGAAAAAATCCGCCTAATCCTTTTTTTATGTATTTATAAATATATGCATTTTTATAGTATTTTATTGATTTAAAAAAAAATCCGCCTAATCCTTTTTTATGTATTTATAAATATATGCATTTTTATAGTATTTTATTGATTTTAAAAAAAATCTACCTAATCCCTTTTTTATGTATTTATAAATATATGCATTTTTATAGTATTTTATTGATTTTAAAAAAAATCTACCTAATCCTTTTTTTATGTATTTATAAATATATGCATTTTTATAGTATTTTATTGATTTTAAAAAAAATCTGCCTAATCCTTTCTTTATGTATTTACAAATATATGCATTTTTATAGTATTTTATTGATTTTAGAAAAAATCTGCCTAATCCTTTTTTTATGTATTTATAAATATATGCATTTTTATAGTATTTTATTGATTTTAAAAAAAATCCACCTAATCCTTTTTTTATGTATTTATAAATATATGCATTTTTATAGTATTTTATTGATTTTAGAAAAAATCCGCCTAATCCTTTTTTTATGTATTTATAAATATATGCATTTTTATAGTATTTTATTGATTTTAAAAAAAATCCACCTAATCCTTTTTTTATGTATTTAGAAATATATGCATTTTTATAGTATTTTATTGATTTTAAAAAAAATCTACCTAATCCTTTCTTTATGTATTTATAAATACATGCATTTTTATAGTATTTTATTGATTTTAAAAAAAATCCGCCTAATTCCTTTTTTATGAATTTATAAATATATGCATTTTTATAGTATTTTATTGATTTTAAAAAAAATCCGCCTAATCCTTTTTTTATGTATTTACAAATATATGCATTTTTATAGTATTTTATTGATTTTAGAAAAAATCTACCTAATCCTTTTTTTATGTATTTATAAATATATGCATTTTTATAGTATTTTATTGATTTTAGAAAAAATCTACCTAATCCTTTTTTTATGTCTTTATAAATATATGCAGTTTTATAGTATTTTATTGATTTTAGAAAAAATCCGCCTAATCCTTTTTTTATGTATTTACAAATATATGCATTTTTATAGTATTTTATTGATTTTAAAAAAAATCCACCTAATCCTTTTTTTATGTATTTACAAATATATGCATTTTTATAGTATTTTATTGATTTTAGAAAAAATCCGCCTAATCCCTTTTTTATGTATTTATAAATATATGCATTTTTATAGTATTTTATTGATTTTAAAAAAAATCCACCTAATCCTTTTTTTATGAATTTATAAATATATGCATTTTTATAGTATTTTATTGATTTTAAAAAAAATCCACCTAATCCTTTTTTTATGTATTTACAAATATATGCATTTTTATAGTATTTTATTGATTTTAAAAAAAATCCACCTAATCCTTTTTTTATGTATTTACAAATATATGCATTTTTATAGTATTTTATTGATTTTAGAAAAAATCCGCCTAATCCTTTTTTTATGTATTTACAAATATATGCATTTTTATAGTATTTTATTGATTTTAAAAAAAATCCGCCTAATCCCTTTTTTATGTATTTATAAATATATGCATTTTTATAGTATTTTATTGATTTTAAAAAAAATCCACCTAATCCTTTTTTTATGTATTTATAAATATATGCATTTTTATAGTATTTTATTGATTTTAAAAAAAATCCACCTAATCCTTTTTTTATGTATTTATAAATATATGCATTTTTATAGTATTTTATTGATTTTAAAAAATATCCGCCTAATCCTTTCTTTATGTATTTATAAATACATGCATTTTTATAGTATTTTATTGATTTTAAAAAAAATCCGCCTAATCCCCTTTTTATGTATTTATAAATATATGCATTTTTATAGTATTTTATTGATTTTAGAAAAAATCCGCCTAATCCTTTTTTTATGTATTTACAAATATATGCATTTTTATAGTATTTTATTGATTTTAGAAAAAATCTGCCTAATCCCTTTTTTATGTATTTACAAATATATGCATTTTTATAGTATTTTATTGATTTTAAAAAAAATCCACCTAATCCTTTTTTTATGTATTTACAAATATATGAATTTTTATAGTATTTTATTGATTTTAAAAAAAATCTACCTAATCCTTTTTTTATGTATTTACAAATATATGCATTTTTATAGTATTTTATTGATTTTAAAAAAAATCTACCTAATCCTTTTTTTATGTATTTACAAATATATGCATTTTTATAGTATTTTATTGATTTTAGAAAAAATCTGCCTAATCCTTTTTTTATGTATTTATAAATATATGCATTTTTATAGTATTTTATTGATTTTAAAAAAAATCCGCCTAATCCTTTTTTATGTATTTACAAATATATGCATTTTTATAGTATTTTATTGATTTTAAAAAAAATCCGCCTAATCCCTTTTTTATGTATTTACAAATATATGCATTTTTATAGTATTTTATTGATTTTAAAAAAAATCCACCTAATCCTTTTTTTATGTATTTACAAATATATGCATTTTTATAGTATTTTATTGATTTTAAAAAAAATCTGCCTAATCCTTTTTTTATGTATTTACAAATATATGCATTTTTATAGTATTTTATTGATTTTAAAAAAAATCTACCTAATCCCTTTTTTATGTATTTACAAATATATACATTTTTATAGTATTTTATTGATTTTAGAACAAATCTACCTAATCCTTTTTTTATGTATTTATAAATATATGCATTTTTATAGTATTTTATTGATTTTAGAAAAAATCTACCTAATCCCTTTTTTATGTATTTACAAATATATGCATTTTTATAGTATTTTATTGATTTTAAAAAAAATCCGCCTAATCCTTTTTTTATGTATTTACAAATATATGCATTTTTATAGCATTTTATTGATTTAAAAAAAAATCCGCCTAATCCTTTTTTTATGTATTTACAAATATATGCATTTTTATAGTATTTTATTGATTTTAAAAAAAATCCACCTAATCCTTTTTTTATGTATTTACAAATATATGCATTTTTATAGTATTTTATTGATTTTAGAAAAAATCCGCCTAATCCCTTTTTTATGTATTTATAAATATATGCATTTTTATAGTATTTTATTGATTTTAAAAAAAATCCACCTAATCCTTTTTTTATGAATTTATAAATATATGCATTTTTATAGTATTTTATTGATTTTAAAAAAAATCCACCTAATCCTTTTTTTATGTATTTACAAATATATGCATTTTTATAGTATTTTATTGATTTTAAAAAAAATCCACCTAATCCTTTTTTTATGTATTTACAAATATATGCATTTTTATAGTATTTTATTGATTTTAGAAAAAATCCGCCTAATCCTTTTTTTATGTATTTACAAATATATGCATTTTTATAGTATTTTATTGATTTTAAAAAAAATCCGCCTAATCCCTTTTTTATGTATTTATAAATATATGCATTTTTATAGTATTTTATTGATTTTAAAAAAAATCCACCTAATCCTTTTTTTATGTATTTATAAATATATGCATTTTTATAGTATTTTATTGATTTTAAAAAAAATCCACCTAATCCTTTTTTTATGTATTTATAAATATATGCATTTTTATAGTATTTTATTGATTTTAAAAAATATCCGCCTAATCCTTTCTTTATGTATTTATAAATACATGCATTTTTATAGTATTTTATTGATTTTAAAAAAAATCCGCCTAATCCCTTTTTTATGTATTTATAAATATATGCATTTTTATAGTATTTTATTGATTTTAGAAAAAATCCGCCTAATCCTTTTTTTATGTATTTACAAATATATGCATTTTTATAGTATTTTATTGATTTTAGAAAAAATCTGCCTAATCCCTTTTTTATGTATTTACAAATATATGCATTTTTATAGTATTTTATTGATTTTAAAAAAAATCCACCTAATCCTTTTTTTATGTATTTACAAATATATGAATTTTTATAGTATTTTATTGATTTTAAAAAAAATCTACCTAATCCTTTTTTTATGTATTTACAAATATATGCATTTTTATAGTATTTTATTGATTTTAAAAAAAATCTACCTAATCCTTTTTTTATGTATTTACAAATATATGCATTTTTATAGTATTTTATTGATTTTAGAAAAAATCTGCCTAATCCTTTTTTTATGTATTTATAAATATATGCATTTTTATAGTATTTTATTGATTTTAAAAAAAATCCGCCTAATCCTTTTTTATGTATTTACAAATATATGCATTTTTATAGTATTTTATTGATTTTAAAAAAAATCCGCCTAATCCCTTTTTTATGTATTTACAAATATATGCATTTTTATAGTATTTTATTGATTTTAAAAAAAATCCACCTAATCCTTTTTTTATGTATTTACAAATATATGCATTTTTATAGTATTTTATTGATTTTAAAAAAAATCTGCCTAATCCTTTTTTTATGTATTTACAAATATATGCATTTTTATAGTATTTTATTGATTTTAAAAAAAATCTACCTAATCCCTTTTTTATGTATTTACAAATATATACATTTTTATAGTATTTTATTGATTTTAGAACAAATCTACCTAATCCTTTTTTTATGTATTTATAAATATATGCATTTTTATAGTATTTTATTGATTTTAGAAAAAATCTACCTAATCCCTTTTTTATGTATTTACAAATATATGCATTTTTATAGTATTTTATTGATTTTAAAAAAAATCCGCCTAATCCTTTTTTTATGTATTTACAAATATATGCATTTTTATAGCATTTTATTGATTTAAAAAAAAATCCGCCTAATCCTTTTTTTATGTATTTACAAATATATGCATTTTTATAGTATTTTATTGATTTAAAAAAAAATCCACCTAATCCTTTTTTTATGTATTTACAAATATATGCATTTTTATAGTATTTTACTGATTTTAAAAAAAATCCACCTAATCCTTTTTTTATGTATTTACAAATATATGCATTTTTATAGTATTTTATTGATTTTAAAAAAAATCTACCTAATCCTTTTTTTATGTATTTATAGATACATGCATTTTTATAGTATTTTATTGATTTTAAAAAAAATCCGCCTAATTCCTTTTTTATGTATTTATAAATATATGCATTTTTATAGTATTTTATTGATTTTAAAAAAAATCCGCCTAATCCCTTTTTTATGTATTTATAAATATATGCATTTTTATAGTATTTTATTGATTTTAAAAAAAATCTACCTAATCCTTTTTTAATGTATTTATAAATATATGCATTTTTATAGTATTTTATTGATTAAAAAAAATCCGCCTAATCCCTTTTTTATGTATTTATAAATATATGCATTTTTATAGTATTTTATTGATTTTAAAAAAAATCTGCCTAATCCTTTTTTTATGTATTTATAAATATATGCATTTTTATAGTATTTTATTGATTTTAGAAAAAATCTGCCTAATCCTTTCTTTATGTATTTACAAATATATGCATTTTTATAGTATTTTATTGATTTTAAAAAAAATCCACCTAATCCTTTTTTTATGTATTTACAAATATATGCATTTTTATAGTATTTTATTGATTTTAGAAAAAATCTACCTAATCCCTTTTTTATGTATTTACAAATATATGCATTTTTATAGTATTTTATTGATTTTAAAAAAAATCTACCTAATCCTTTTTTTATGTATTTATAAATATATGCATTTTTATAGTATTTTATTGATTTTAGAAAAAATCCGCCTAATCCCTTTTTTATTTATTTACAAATATATGCATTTTTATAGTATTTTATTGATTTAAAAAAAAATCTGCCTAATCCCTTTTTTATGTATTTACAAATATATGCATTTTTATAGTATTTTATTGATTTTAAAAAAAATCCGCCTAATCCCTTTTTTATGTATTTACAAATATATGCATTTTTATAGTATTTTATTGATTTTAAAAAAAATCCGCCTAATCCTTTTTTTATGTATTTATAAATATATGCATTTTTATAGTATTTTATTGATTTTAAAAAGATCCGCCTAATCCTTTTTTTATGTATTTACAAATATATGCATTTTTATAGTATTTTATTGCTTTTTAAAAAAATCCGCCTAATCCCTTTTTTATGTATTTACAAATATATGCATTTTTATAGTATTTTATTGATTTTAAAAAAAATCTACCTAATCCTTTTTTTATGTATTTATAAATATATGCATTTTTATAGTATTTTATTGATTTTAAAAAAAATCCGCCTAATCCTTTTTTTATGTATTTACAAATATATGCATTTTTATAGTATTTTATTGATTTTAAAAAAAATCTACCTAATCCTTTTTTTATGTATTTATAAATATATGCATTTTTATAGTATTTTATTGATTTTAAAAAAAATCTACCTAATCCTTTTTTTATGTATTTACAAATATATACATTTTTATAGTATTTTATTGATTTTAGAAAAAATCCACCTAATCCTTTTTTTTATGTATTTATAAATGTATGCATTTTTATAGTATTTTATTGATTTTAGAAAAAATCTACCTAATCCTTTTTTTATGTATTTATAAATATATGCATTTTTATAGTATTTTATTGATTTTAAAAAAAATCCGCCTAATCCTTTTTTTATGTATTTATAAATATATGCATTTTTATAGTATTTTATTGATTTTAAATAAAATCCACCTAATCCTTTTTTTATGTATTTATAAATATATGCATTTTTATAGTATCTTATTGATTTAAAAAAAAATCCGCCTAATCCTTTTTTTATGTATTTACAAATATATGCATTTTTATAGTATTTTATTGATTTTAAAAAAAATCAGCCTAATCCTTTTTTTATGTATTTATAAATATATGCATTTTTATAGTATTTTATTGATTTTAAAAAAAATCCACCTAATCCTTTTTTTATGTATTTATAAATATATGCATTTTTATAGTATTTTATTGATTTTAAAAAAAATCCGCCTAATCCTTTCTTTATGTATTTATAAATACATGCATTTTTATAGTATTTTATTGATTTTAAAAAAAATCCGCCTAATCCTTTTTTTATGTATTTATAAATATATGCATTTTTATAGTATTTTATTGATTTTAAAAAAAATCTGCCTAATCCCTTTTTTATGTATTTACAAATATATGCATTTTTATAGTATTTTATTGATTTTAAAAAAAATCCGCCTAATCCCTTTTTTATGTATTTACAAATATATGCATTTTTATAGTATTTTATTGATTTTAAAAAAAGTCCGCCTAATCCTTTTTTTATGTGTTTATAAATATATGCATTTTTATAGTATTTTATTGATTTTAAAAAAAATCTGCCTAATCCCTTTTTTATGTATTTACAAATACATGCATTTTTATAGTATTTTATTGATTTTAAAAAAAATCCGCCTAATCCTTTTTTTATGTATTTACAAATATATGCATTTTTATAGTATTTTATTGATTTTAAAAAAAATCCGCCTAATCCTTTTTTTATGTATTTATAAATATATGCATTTTTATAGTATTTTATTGATTTTAGAAAAAATCCGCCTAATCCTTTTTATATGTATTTATAAATATATGCATTTTTATAGTATTTTATTGATTTTACAAAAAATCTACCTAATCCTTTTTTTATGTATTTATAAATATATGCATTTTTATATTATTTTATTGATTTTAAAAAAAATCCGCCTAATCCTTTTTTTATGTATTTATAAATATATGCATTTTTATAGTATTTTATTGATTTAAAAAAAAATCCACCTAATCCTTTTTTTATGTATTTACAACTATATGCATTTTTATAGTATTTTATTGATTTAAAAAAAAATCCACCTAATCCCTTTTTTATGTATTTATAAATATATGCATTTTTATAGTATTTTATTGATTTTAAAAAAAATCCGCCTAATCCCTTTTTTATGTATTTATAAATATATGCATTTTTATAGTATTTTATTGATTTTAAAAAAAATCCGCCTAATCCCTTTTTTATGTATTTACAAATATATTCATTTTTATAGTATTTTATTGATTTTAGAAAAAATATACCTAATCCTTTTTTTATGTATTTATAAATATATGCATTTTTATAGTATTTTATTGATTTTAGAAAAAATCTACCTAATCCTTTTTTTATGTATTTATAAATATATGCATTTTTATAGTATTTTATTGATTTTAGAAAAAATCCGCCTAATCCCTTTTTTATGTATTTACAAATATATGCATTTTTATAGTATTTTATTGATTTAAAAAAAAATCTGCCTAATCCCTTTTTTATGTATTTACAAATATATGCATTTTTATAGTATTTTATTGATTTTAGAAAAAATCCGCCTAATCCTTTTTTTATGTATTTCCAAATATATGCATTTTTATAGTATTTTATTGATTTTAGAAAAAATCCGCCTATTCCCTTTTTTATGTATTTATAAATATATGCATTTTTATAGTATTTTATTGATTTTAAAAAAAATCCGCCTAATCCCTTTTTTATGTATTTACAAATATATTCATTTTTATAGTATTTTATTGATTTTAAAAAAAATCCGCCTAATCCTTTTTTTATGTATTTACAAATATATGCATTTTTATAGTATTTTATTGATTTTAAAAAAAATCCGCCTAATCCTTTCTTTATGTATTTATAAATACATGCATTTTTATAGTATTTTAATGATTTTAAAAAAAATCTACCTAATCCTTTTTTTATGTATTTATAAATATATGCATTTTTATAGTATTTTATTGATTTTAAAAAAAATCCGCCTAATCCCTTTTTTATGTATTTACAAATATATGCATTTTTATAGTATTTTATTGATTTTAAAAAAAATCTACCTAATCCTTTTTTTATGTATTTATAAATATATGCATTTTTATAGTATATTATTGATTTTAAAAAAAATCCACCTAATCCTTTTTTTATGTATTTACAAATATATGCATTTTTATAGTATTTTATTGATTTTAGAAAAAATCCACCTAATCCCTTTTTTATGTATTTACAAATATATGCATTTTTATAGTATTTTATTGATTTTAAAAAAAATCTGCCTAATCCTTTTTTTATGTATTTACAAATATATGCATTTTTATAGTATTTTATTGATTTTAAAAAAAATCCACCTAATCCCTTTTTTATGTATTTATAAATATATGCATTTTTATAGTATTTTATTGATTTATAAAAAAATCCACCTAATCCTTTTTTTATGTATTTACAAATATATGCATTTTTATAGTATTTTATTGATTTTAGAAAAAATCTGCCTAATCCCTTTTTTATGTATTTATAAATATATGCATTTTTATAGTATTTTATTGATTTTAAAAAAAATCCGCCTAATCCTTTTTTTATGTATTTACAAATATATGCATTTTTATAGTATTTTATTGATTTTAATAAAAATCCGCCTAATCCCTTTTTTATGTATTTATAAATATATGCATTTTTATAGTATTTTATTGATTTTAAAAAAAATCTACCTAATCCTTTTTTTATGTATTTATAAATATATGCATTTTTATAGTATTTTATTGATTTTAGAAAAAATCCACCTAATCCTTTTTTTATGTATTTATAAATATATGCATTTTTATAGTATTTTATTGATTTTAAAAAAAATCCGCCTAATCCCTTTTTTATGTATTTACAAATATATGCATTTTTATAGTATTTTATTGATTTTAAAAAAAATCCGCCTAATCCTTCTTTTATGTATTTACAAATATATGCATTTTTATAGTATTTTATTGATTTTAGAAAAAATCCACCTAATCCTTTTTTTATGTATTTATAAATATATGCATTTTTATAGTATTTTATTGATTTTAGAAAAAATCCGCCTAATCCTATTTTTATGTATTTACAAATATATGCATTTTTATAGTATTTTATTGATTTTAGAAAAAATCCGCCTAATCCTTTTTTTATGTATTTATAAATATATGCATTTTTATAGTATTTTATTGATTTAAAAAAAAATCCGCCTAATCCTTTTTTATGTATTTATAAATATATGCATTTTTATAGTATTTTATTGATTTTAAAAAAAATCTACCTAATCCCTTTTTTATGTATTTATAAATATATGCATTTTTATAGTATTTTATTGATTTTAAAAAAAATCTACCTAATCCTTTTTTTATGTATTTATAAATATATGCATTTTTATAGTATTTTATTGATTTTAAAAAAAATCTGCCTAATCCTTTCTTTATGTATTTACAAATATATGCATTTTTATAGTATTTTATTGATTTTAGAAAAAATCTGCCTAATCCTTTTTTTATGTATTTATAAATATATGCATTTTTATAGTATTTTATTGATTTTAAAAAAAATCCACCTAATCCTTTTTTTATGTATTTATAAATATATGCATTTTTATAGTATTTTATTGATTTTAGAAAAAATCCGCCTAATCCTTTTTTTATGTATTTATAAATATATGCATTTTTATAGTATTTTATTGATTTTAAAAAAAATCCACCTAATCCTTTTTTTATGTATTTAGAAATATATGCATTTTTATAGTATTTTATTGATTTTAAAAAAAATCTACCTAATCCTTTCTTTATGTATTTATAAATACATGCATTTTTATAGTATTTTATTGATTTTAAAAAAAATCCGCCTAATTCCTTTTTTATGAATTTATAAATATATGCATTTTTATAGTATTTTATTGATTTTAAAAAAAATCCGCCTAATCCTTTTTTTATGTATTTACAAATATATGCATTTTTATAGTATTTTATTGATTTTAGAAAAAATCTACCTAATCCTTTTTTTATGTATTTATAAATATATGCATTTTTATAGTATTTTATTGATTTTAGAAAAAATCTACCTAATCCTTTTTTTATGTCTTTATAAATATATGCAGTTTTATAGTATTTTATTGATTTTAGAAAAAATCCGCCTAATCCTTTTTTTATGTATTTACAAATATATGCATTTTTATAGTATTTTATTGATTTTAAAAAAAATCCACCTAATCCTTTTTTTATGTATTTACAAATATATGCATTTTTATAGTATTTTATTGATTTTAGAAAAAATCCGCCTAATCCCTTTTTTATGTATTTATAAATATATGCATTTGTATAGTATTTTATTGATTTTAAAAAAAATCAACCTAATCCTTTTTTTATGAATTTATAAATATATGCATTTTTATAGTATTTTATTGATTTTAAAAAAAATCCACCTAATCCTTTTTTTATGTATTTACAAATATATGCATTTTTATAGTATTTTATTGATTTTAAAAAAAATCCACCTAATCCTTTTTTTATGTATTTACAAATATATGCATTTTTATAGTATTTTATTGATTTTAGAAAAAATCCGCCTAATCCTTTTTTTATGTATTTACAAATATATGCATTTTTATAGTATTTTATTGATTTTAAAAAAAATCCGCCTAATCCCTTTTTTATGTATTTATAAATATATGCATTTTTATAGTATTTTATTGATTTTAAAAAAAATCCACCTAATCCTTTTTTTATGTATTTATAAATATATGCATTTTTATAGTATTTTATTGATTTTAAAAAAAATCCACCTAATCCTTTTTTTATGTATTTATAAATATATGCATTTTTATAGTATTTTATTGATTTTAAAAAATATCCGCCTAATCCTTTCTTTATGTATTTATAAATACATGCATTTTTATAGTATTTTATTGATTTTAAAAAAAATCCGCCTAATCCCTTTTTTATGTATTTATAAATATATGCATTTTTATAGTATTTTATTGATTTTAGAAAAAATCCGCCTAATCCTTTTTTTATGTATTTACAAATATATGCATTTTTATAGTATTTTATTGATTTTAGAAAAAGTCTGCCTAATCCCTTTTTTATGTATTTACAAATATATGCATTTTTATAGTATTTTATTGATTTTAAAAAAAATCCACCTAATCCTTTTTTTATGTATTTACAAATATATGAATTTTTATAGTATTTTATTGATTTTAAAAAAAATCTACCTAATCCTTTTTTTATGTATTTACAAATATATGCATTTTTATAGTATTTTATTGATTTTAAAAAAAATCTACCTAATCCTTTTTTTATGTATTTACAAATATATGCATTTTTATAGTATTTTATTGATTTTAGAAAAAATCTGCCTAATCCTTTTTTTATGTATTTATAAATATATGCATTTTTATAGTATTTTATTGATTTTAAAAAAAATCCGCCTAATCCTTTTTTATGTATTTACAAATATATGCATTTTTATAGTATTTTATTGATTTTAAAAAAAATCCGCCTAATCCCTTTTTTATGTATTTACAAATATATGCATTTTTATAGTATTTTATTGATTTTAAAAAAAATCCACCTAATCCTTTTTTTATGTATTTACAAATATATGCATTTTTATAGTATTTTATTGATTTTAAAAAAAATCTGCCTAATCCTTTTTTTATGTATTTACAAATATATGCATTTTTATAGTATTTTATTGATTTTAAAAAAAATCTACCTAATCCCTTTTTTATGTATTTACAAATATATACATTTTTATAGTATTTTATTGATTTTAGAACAAATCTACCTAATCCTTTTTTTATGTATTTATAAATATATGCATTTTTATAGTATTTTATTGATTTTAGAAAAAATCTACCTAATCCCTTTTTTATGTATTTACAAATATATGCATTTTTATAGTATTTTATTGATTTTAAAAAAAATCCGCCTAATCCTTTTTTTATGTATTTACAAATATATGCATTTTTATAGCATTTTATTGATTTAAAAAAAAATCCGCCTAATCCTTTTTTTATGTATTTACAAATATATGCATTTTTATAGTATTTTATTGATTTAAAAAAAAATCCACCTAATCCTTTTTTTATGTATTTACAAATATATGCATTTTTATAGTATTTTATTGATTTTAAAAAAAATCCACCTAATGCTTTTTTTATGTATTTACAAATATATGCATTTTTATAGTATTTTATTGATTTTAAAAAAAATCTACCTAATCCTTTTTTTATGTATTTATAGATACATGCATTTTTATAGTATTTTATTGATTTTAAAAAAAATCCGCCTAATTCCTTTTTTATGTATTTATAAATATATGCATTTTTATAGTATTTTATTGATTTTAAAAAAAATCCGCCTAATCCCTTTTTTATGTATTTATAAATATATGCATTTTTATAGTATTTTATTGATTTTAAAAAAAATCTACCTAATCCTTTTTTAATGTATTTATAAATATATGCATTTTTATAGTATTTTATTGATTAAAAAAAATCCGCCTAATCCCTTTTTTATGTATTTATAAATATATGCATTTTTATAGTATTTTATTGATTTTAAAAAAAATCTGCCTAATCCTTTTTTTATGTATTTATAAATATATGCATTTTTATAGTATTTTATTGATTTTAGAAAAAATCTGCCTAATCCTTTCTTTATGTATTTACAAATATATGCATTTTTATAGTATTTTATTGATTTTAAAAAAAATCCACCTAATCCTTTTTTTATGTATTTACAAATATATGCATTTTTATAGTATTTTATTGATTTTAGAAAAAATCTACCTAATCCCTTTTTTATGTATTTACAAATATATGCATTTTTATAGTATTTTATTGATTTTAAAAAAAATCTACCTAATCCTTTTTTTATGTATTTATAAATATATGCATTTTTATAGTATTTTATTGATTTTAGAAAAAATCCGCCTAATCCCTTTTTTATTTATTTACAAATATATGCATTTTTATAGTATTTTATTGATTTAAAAAAAAATCTGCCTAATCCCTTTTTTATGTATTTACAAATATATGCATTTTTATAGTATTTTATTGATTTTAAAAAAAATCCGCCTAATCCCTTTTTTATGTATTTACAAATATATGCATTTTTATAGTATTTTATTGATTTTAAAAAAAATCCGCCTAATCCTTTTTTTATGTATTTATAAATATATGCATTTTTATAGTATTTTATTGATTTTAAAAAAATCCGCCTAATCCTTTTTTTATGTATTTACAAATATATGCATTTTTATAGTATTTTATTGCTTTTTAAAAAAATCCGCCTAATCCCTTTTTTATGTATTTACAAATATATGCATTTTTATAGTATTTTATTGATTTTAAAAAAAATCTACCTAATCCTTTCTTTATGTATTTACAAATATATGCATTTTTATAGTATTTTATTGATTTAAAAAAAAATCTACCTAATCCTTTTTTTATGTATTTACAAATATATGCATTTTTATAGTATTTTATTGATTTTAGAAAAAATCTACCTAATCCTTTTTTTATGTATTTATAAATATATGCATTTTTATAGTATTTTATTGATTTTAGAAAAAATCCGCCTAATCCTTTTTTTATGTATTTACAAATATATGCATTTTTATAGTATTTTATTGATTTTAAAAAAAATCCACCTAATCCTTTTTTTATGTATTTATAAATATATGCATTTTTATAGTATTTTATTGATTTTAAAAAAAATCTACCTAATCCTTTTTTTATGTATTTATAAATATATGCATTTTTATAGTATTTTATTGATTTTAAAAAAAATCTACCTAATCCCTTTTTTACGTGTTTATAAATATATGCATTTTTATAGTATTTTATTGATTTTAGAAAAAATCTACCTAATCCTTTTTTTATGTATTTATAAATATATGCATTTTTATAATATTTTATTGATTTTAGAAAAAATCTACCTAATCCTTTCTTTATGTATTTACAAATATATGCATTTTTATAGTATTTTATTGATTTAAAAAAAAATCTACCTAATCCTTTTTTTATGTATTTACAAATATATGCATTTTTATAGTATTTTATTGATTTTAGAAAAAATCTACCTAATCCTTTTTTTATGAATTTACAAATATATGCATTTTTATAGTATTTTATTGATTTTAAAAAAAATCCACCTAATCCCTTTTTTATGTATTTATAAATATATGCATTTTTATAGTATTTTATTGATTTTAGAAAAAATCTACCGAATCCTTTTTTTATGTATTTACAAATATATGCATTTTTATAGTATTTTATTGATTTTAGAAAAAATCCGCCTAATCCTTTTTTTATGTATTTATAAATATATGCATTTTTATAATATTTTATTGATTTTAGACAAAATCCACCTAATCCTTTTTTTATGTATTTATAAATATATGCATTTTTACAGTATTTTATTGATTTTAAAAAAAATCTACCAAATCCCTTTTTTATGTATTTATATATATATGCATTTTTATAGTATTTTATTGATTTTAAAAAAAAAATCCGCCTAATCCTTTTTTTACGTATTTACAAATATATGCATTTTTATAGTATTTTATTGATTTTAGAAAAAATCTGCCTAATGCCTTTTTTATGTATTTACAAATATATGCATTTTTATAGTATTTTATTGATTTTAAAAAAAATCCGCCTAATCCTTTTTTTATGTATTTATAAATATATGCATTTTTATAATATTTTATTGATTTTAGAAAAAATCTACCTAATCCTTTCTTTATGTATTTACAAATATATGCATTTTTATAGTATTTTATTGATTTTAAAAAAAATCTACCTAATCCTTTTTTTATGTATTTACAAATATATGCATTTTTATAGTATTTTATTGATTTTAGAAAAAATCTACCTAATCCTTTCTTTATGTATTTACAAATATATGCATTTTTATAGTATTTTATTGATTTTAAAAAAAATCTACCTAATCCTTTTTTTATGTATTTACAAATATATGCATTTTTATAGTATTTTATTGATTTTAGAAAAAATCTACCTAATCCTTTTTTTATGTATTTACAAATATATGCATTTTTATAGTATTTTATTGATTTTAAAAAAAATCTGCCTAATCCCTTTTTTATGAATTTATAAATATATGCATTTTTATAGTATTTTATTGATTTTAGAAAAAATCTACCTAATCCTTTTTTTATGTATTTACAAATATATGCATTTTTATAGTATTTTATTGATTTTAAAAAAAATCCGCCTAATCCTTTTTTTATGTATTTATAAATATATGCATTTTTATAGTATTTTATTGATTTTAAATAAAATCCACCTAATCCTTTTTTTATGTATTTATAAATATATGCATTTTTATAGTATCTTATTGATTTAAAAAAAAATCCGCCTAATCCTTTTTTTATGTATTTACAAATATATGCATTTTTATAGTATTTTATTGATTTTAAAAAAAATCAGCCTAATCCTTTTTTTATGTATTTATAAATATATGCATTTTTATAGTATTTTATTGATTTTAAAAAAAATCCACCTAATCCTTTTTTTATGTATTTATAAATATATGCATTTTTATAGTATTTTATTGATTTTAAAAAAAATCCGCCTAATCCTTTCTTTATGTATTTATAAATACATGCATTTTTATAGTATTTTATTGATTTTAAAAAAAATCCGCCTAATCCTTTTTTTATGTATTTATAAATATATGCATTTTTATAGTATTTTATTGATTTTAAAAAAAATCTGCCTAATCCCTTTTTTATGTATTTACAAATATATGCATTTTTATAGTATTTTATTGATTTTAAAAAAAATCCGCCTAATCCCTTTTTTATGTATTTACAAATATATGCATTTTTATAGTATTTTATTGATTTTAAAAAAAGTCCGCCTAATCCTTTTTTTATGTGTTTATAAATATATGCATTTTTATAGTATTTTATTGATTTTAGAAAAAATCTGCCTAATCCCTTTTTTATGTATTTACAAATACATGCATTTTTATAGTATTTTATTGATTTTAAAAAAAATCCGCCTAATCCTTTTTTTATGTATTTACAAATATATGCATTTTTATAGTATTTTATTGATTTTAAAAAAAATCCGCCTAATCCTTTTTTTATGTATTTATAAATATATGCATTTTTATAGTATTTTATTGATTTTAGAAAAAATCCGCCTAATCCTTTTTATATGTATTTATAAATATATGCATTTTTATAGTATTTTATTGATTTTACAAAAAATCTACCTAATCCTTTTTTTATGTATTTATAAATATATGCATTTTTATATTATTTTATTGATTTTAAAAAAAATCTACCTAATCCTTTTTTTATGTATTTATAAATATATGCATTTTTATAGTATTTTATTGATTTTAGAAAAAATCCGCCTAATCCCTTTTTTATTTATTTACAAATATATGCATTTTTATAGTATTTTATTGATTTAAAAAAAAATCTGCCTAATCCCTTTTTTATGTATTTACAAATATATGCATTTTTATAGTATTTTATTGATTTTAAAAAAAATCCGCCTAATCCCTTTTTTATGTATTTACAAATATATGCATTTTTATAGTATTTTATTGATTTTAAAAAAAATCCGCCTAATCCTTTTTTTATGTATTTATAAATATATGCATTTTTATAGTATTTTATTGATTTTAAAAAAATCCGCCTAATCCTTTTTTTATGTATTTACAAATATATGCATTTTTATAGTATTTTATTGCTTTTTAAAAAAATCCGCCTAATCCCTTTTTTATGTATTTACAAATATATGCATTTTTATAGTATTTTATTGATTTTAAAAAAAATCTACCTAATCCTTTTTTTATGTATTTATAAATATATGCATTTTTATAGTATTTTATTGATTTTAAAAAAAATCCGCCTAATCCTTTTTTTATGTATTTACAAATATATGCATTTTTATAGTATTTTATTGATTTTAAAAAAAATCTACCTAATCCTTTTTTTATGTATTTATAAATATATGCATTTTTATAGTATTTTATTGATTTTAAAAAAAATCTACCTAATCCTTTTTTTATGTATTTACAAATGTATACATTTTTATAGTATTTTATTGATTTTAGAAAAAATCCACCTAATCCTTTTTTTTATGTATTTATAAATATATGCATTTTTATAGTATTTTATTGATTTTAGAAAAAATCTACCTAATCCTTTTTTTATGTATTTATAAATATATGCATTTTTATAGTATTTTATTGATTTTAAAAAAAATCCGCCTAATCCTTTTTTTATGTATTTATAAATATATGCATTTTTATAGTATTTTATTGATTTTAAATAAAATCCACCTAATCCTTTTTTTATGTATTTATAAATATATGCATTTTTATAGTATCTTATTGATTTAAAAAAAAATCCGCCTAATCCTTTTTTTATGTATTTACAAATATATGCATTTTTATAGTATTTTATTGATTTTAAAAAAAATCAGCCTAATCCTTTTTTTATGTATTTATAAATATATGCATTTTTATAGTATTTTATTGATTTTAAAAAAAATCCACCTAATCCTTTTTTTATGTATTTATAAATATATGCATTTTTATAGTATTTTATTGATTTTAAAAAAAATCCGCCTAATCCTTTCTTTATGTATTTATAAATACATGCATTTTTATAGTATTTTATTGATTTTAAAAAAAATCCGCCTAATCCTTTTTTTATGTATTTATAAATATATGCATTTTTATAGTATTTTATTGATTTTAAAAAAAATCTGCCTAATCCCTTTTTTATGTATTTACAAATATATGCATTTTTATAGTATTTTATTGATTTTAAAAAAAATCCGCCTAATCCCTTTTTTATGTATTTACAAATATATGCATTTTTATAGTATTTTATTGATTTTAAAAAAAGTCCGCCTAATCCTTTTTTTATGTGTTTATAAATATATGCATTTTTATAGTATTTTATTGATTTTAGAAAAAATCTGCCTAATCCCTTTTTTATGTATTTACAAATACATGCATTTTTATAGTATTTTATTGATTTTAAAAAAAATCCGCCTAATCCTTTTTTTATGTATTTACAAATATATGCATTTTTATAGTATTTTATTGATTTTAAAAAAAATCCGCCTAATCCTTTTTTTATGTATTTATAAATATATGCATTTTTATAGTATTTTATTGATTTTAGAAAAAATCCGCCTAATCCTTTTTATATGTATTTATAAATATATGCATTTTTATAGTATTTTATTGATTTTACAAAAAATCTACCTAATCCTTTTTTTATGTATTTATAAATATATGCATTTTTATATTATTTTATTGATTTTAAAAAAAATCCGCCTAATCCTTTTTTTATGTATTTATAAATATATGCATTTTTATAGTATTTTATTGATTTAAAAAAAAATCCACCTAATCCTTTTTTTATGTATTTACAACTATATGCATTTTTATAGTATTTTATTGATTTAAAAAAAAATCCACCTAATCCCTTTTTTATGTATTTATAAATATATGCATTTTTATAGTATTTTATTGATTTAAAAAAAAATCCGCCTAATCCCTTTTTTATGTATTTATAAATATATGCATTTTTATAGTATTTTATTGATTTTAAAAAAAATCCGCCTAATCCCTTTTTTATGTATTTACAAATATATTCATTTTTATAGTATTTTATTGATTTTAGAAAAAATATACCTAATCCTTTTTTTATGTATTTATAAATATATGCATTTTTATAGTATTTTATTGATTTTAGAAAAAATCTACCTAATCCTTTTTTTATGTATTTATAAATATATGCATTTTTATAGTATTTTATTGATTTTAGAAAAAATCCGCCTAATCCCTTTTTTATGTATTTACAAATATATGCATTTTTATAGTATTTTATTGATTTAAAAAAAAATCTGCCTAATCCCTTTTTTATGTATTTACAAATATATGCATTTTTATAGTATTTTATTGATTTTAGAAAAAATCCGCCTAATCCTTTTTTTATGTATTTCCAAATATATGCATTTTTATAGTATTTTATTGATTTTAGAAAAAATCCGCCTATTCCCTTTTTTATGTATTTATAAATATATGCATTTTTATAGTATTTTATTGATTTTAAAAAAAATCCGCCTAATCCCTTTTTTATGTATTTACAAATATATTCATTTTTATAGTATTTTATTGATTTTAAAAAAAATCCGCCTAATCCTTTTTTTATGTATTTACAAATATATGCATTTTTATAGTATTTTATTGATTTTAAAAAAAATCCGCCTAATCCTTTCTTTATGTATTTATAAATACATGCATTTTTATAGTATTTTAATGATTTTAAAAAAAATCTACCTAATCCTTTTTTTATGTATTTATAAATATATGCATTTTTATAGTATTTTATTGATTTTAAAAAAATCCGCCTAATCCCTTTTTTATGTATTTACAAATATATGCATTTTTATAGTATTTTATTGATTTTAAAAAAAATCTACCTAATCCTTTTTTTATGTATTTATAAATATATGCATTTTTATAGTATATTATTGATTTTAAAAAAAATCCACCTAATCCTTTTTTTATGTATTTACAAATATATGCATTTTTATAGTATTTTATTGATTTTAGAAAAAATCTGCCTAATCCTTTTTTTATGTATTTACAAATATATGCATATTTATAGTATTTTATTGATTTTAAAAAAAATCCGCCTAATCCCTTTTTTATGTATTTATAAATATATGCATTTTTATAGTATTTTATTGATTTTAAAAAAAATCTACCTAATCCTTTTTTTATGTATTTATAAATATATGCATTTTTATAGTATTTTATTGATTTTAAAAAAAATCCGCCTAATTCTTTTTTTATGTATTTACAAATATATGCATTTTTATAGTATTTTATTGATTTTAAAAAAAATCTGCCTAATCCTTTTTTTATGTATTTACAAATATATGCATTTTTATAGTATTTTATTGATTTTAGAAAAAATCTGCCTAATCCCTTTTTTATGTATTTACAAATATATGCATTTTTATAGTATTTTATTGATTTTAGAAAAAATCTACCTAATCCTTTTTTTATGTATTTATAAATATATGCATTTTTATAGTATTTTATTGATTTTAGAAAAAATCTACCTAATCCTTTTTTTATGTATTTACAAATATATGCATTTTTATAGTATTTTATTGATTTAAAAAAAAATCCGCCTAATCCTTTTTTTATGTATTCATAAATATATGCATTTTTATAGTATTTTATTGATTTTAAAAAAAATCCGCCTAATCCTTTTTTTATGTATTTACAAATATATGCATTTTTATAGTATTTTATTGATTTTAAAAAAAATCCGCCTAATCCTTTTTTTATGTATTTACAAATATATGCATTTTTATAGTATTTTATTGATTTTAAAAAAAATCCGCCTATTCCTTTTTTTATGTGTTTATAAATATATGCATTTTTATAGTATTTTATTGATTTTAAAAAAAATCCGCCTAATCCTTTTTTTATGTATTTATAAATATATGCATTTTTATAGTATTTTATTGATTTAAAAAAAAATCTTCCTAATCCTTTTTTTATGTATTTATAAATATATGCATTTTTATAGTATTTTATTGATTTTAGAAAAAATCTACCTAATCCTTTTTTTATGTATTTATAAATATATGCATTTTTATAGTATTTTATTGATTTTAGAAAAAATCCGCCTAATCCTTTTTTTATGTATTTACAAATATATGCATTTTTATAGTATTTTATTGATTTTAAAAAAAATCTGCCTAATCCCTTTTTTATGTATTTACAAATATATGCATTTTTATAGTATTTTATTGATTTTAAAAAAAATCTGCCTAATCCTTTTTCTATGTATTTATAAATATATGCATTTTTATAGTATTTTATTGATTTTAGAAAAAATCTACCTAATCCTTTTTTTATGTATTTATAAATATATGCATTTTTATAGTATTTTATTGATTTTAGAAAAAATCTACCTAATCCTTTTTTTATGTATTTAGAAATATATGCATTTTTATAGTATTTTATTGATTTTAGAAAAAATCTACCTAATCCTTTTTTTATGTATTTACAAATATATGCATTTTTATAGTATTTTATTGATTTTAGAAAAAATCCACCTAATCCTTTCTTTATGTATTTATAAATATATGCATTTTTATAGTATTTTATTGATTTTAGAAAAAATCCGCCTAATCCTATTTTTATGTATTTACAAATATATGCATTTTTATAGTATTTTATTGATTTTAGAAAAAATCCGCCTAATCCTTTTTTTATGTATTTACAAATATATGCATTTTTATTGTATTTTATTGATTTTAAAAAAAATCCGCCTAATCCTTTTTTTATGTAATTACAAATATATGCATTTTTATAGTATTTTATTGATTTTAAAAAAAATCCGCCTAATCCTTTTTTTATGTATTTACAAATATATGCATTTTTATAGTATTTTATTGATTATAAAAAAAATCCACCTAATCCTTTTTTTATGTATTTATAAATATATGCATTTTTATAGTATTTTATTGATTTTAGAAAAAATCTACCTAATCCTTTTTTTATGTATTTATAAATATATGCATTTTTATAATATTTTATTGATTTTAGAAAAAATCTACCTAATCCTTTCTTTATGTATTTACAAATATATGCATTTTTATAGTATTTTATTGATTTTAAAAAAAATCTACCTAATCCTTTTTTTATGTATTTACAAATATATGCATTTTTATAGTATTTTATTGATTTTAAAAAAAATCCACCTAATCCTTTTTTTATGTATTTACAAATATATGCATTTTTATAGTATTTTATTGATTTTAGAAAAAATCTACCTAATCCTTTTTTTATGTATTTATAAATATATGCATTTTTATAGTATTTTATTGATTTTAAAAAAAATCCACCTAATCCTTTTTTTATGTATTTACAAATATATGCATTTTTATAGTATTTTATTGATTTTAAAAAAAATCCGCCTAATCCCTTTTTTATGTATTTATAAATATATGCATTTTTATAGTATTTTATTGATTTTAGAAAAAATCTACCTAATCCTTTTTTTATGTATTTATAAATATATGCATTTTTTAGTATTTTATTGATTTTAGAAAAAATCCGCCTAATCCCTTTTTTATGTATTTACAAATATATGCATTTTTATAGTATTTTATTGATTTTAAAAAAAATCCGCCTAATCCTTTTTTTATGTATTTACAAATATATGCATTTTTATAGTATTTTATTGATTTTAAAAAAAATCCGCCTAATCCCTTTTTTATGTATTTACAAATATATGCATTTTTATAGTATTTTATTGATTTTAAAAAAAATCCGCCTAATCCTTTTTTTATGTATTTACAAATATATGCATTTTTATAGTATTTTATTGATTTTAAAAAAAATCTACCTAATCCTTTTTTTATGTATTTACAAATATATGCATTTTTATAGTATTTTATTGATTTTAGAAAAAATCTACCTAATCCTTTTTTTATGTATTTATAAATATATGCATTTTTATAGTATTTTATTGATTTTAAAAAAATTCCGCCTAATCCTTTTTTTATGTATTTATAAATATATGCATTTTTATAGTATTTTATTGATTTTAAAAAAAATCCGCCTAATCCTTTTTTTATGTATTTACAAATATATGCATTTTTATAGTATTTTATTGATTTTAAAAAAAATCCGCCTAATCCTTTTTTTATGTGTTTATAAATATATGCATTTTTATAGTATTTTATTGATTTTAAAAAAAATCCGCCTAATCCTTTTTTTATGTATTTATAAATATATGCATTTTTATAGTATTTTATTGATTTTAAAAAAAATCTGCCTAATCCTTTTTCTATGTATTTACAAATATATGCATTTTTATAGTATTTTATTGATTTTAAAAAAAATCTGCCTAATCCTTTTTCTATGTATTTACAAATATATGCATTTTTATAGTATTTTATTGATTTTAAAAAAAATTCACCTAATCCTTTTTTTATGTATTTATAAATATATGCATTTTTATAGTATTTTATTGATTTTAAAAAAAATCTACCTAATCCTTTTTTTATGTATTTACAAATATATGCATTTTTATAGTATTTTATTGATTTTAGAAAAAATCCGCCTAATCCTTTTTTTATGTATTTACAAATATATGCATTTTTATAGTATTTTATTGATTTAAAAAAAAATCTACCTAATCCTTTTTTTATGTATTTATAAATATATGCATTTTTATAGTATTTTATTGATTTTAGAAAAAATCTGCCTAATCCTTTTTTTATGTATTTATAAATATATGCATTTTTATAGTATTTTATTGATTTTAAAAAAAATCCGCCTAATCCCTTTTTTATGTATTTATAAATATATGCATTTTTATAGTATTTTATTGATTTAAAAAAAAATCCGCCTAATCCCTTTTTTATGTATTTATAAATATATGCATTTTTATAGTATTTTATTGATTTTAAAAAAAATCTACCTAATCCTTTTTTTATGTATTTACAAATATATGCATTTTTATAGTATTTTATTGATTTTAGAAAAAATCTACCTAATCCTTTTTTTATGTATTTACAAATATATGCATTTTTATAGCATTTTATTGATTTTAGAAAAAATCTGCCTAATCCTTTTTTTATGTATTTATAAATATATGCATTTTTATAGTATTTTATTGATTTTAGAAAAAATCTACCTAATCCTTTTTTTATGTATTTATAAATATATGCATTTTTATAGTATTTTATTGATTTTAGAAAAAATCCGCCTAATCCTTTTTTTATGTATTTACAAATATATGCATTTTTATAGTATTTTATTGATTTTAAAAAAAATCCGCCTAATCCTTTTTTTATGTATTTATAAATATATGCATTTTTATAGTATTTTATTGATTTTAAAAAAAATCCGCCTAATCCCTTTTTTATGTATTTATAAATATATGCATTTTTATAGTATTTTATTGATTTAAAAAAAAATCCGCCTAATCCCTTTTTTATGTATTTATAAATATATGCATTTTTATAGTATTTTATTGATTTTAAAAAAAATCTACCTAATCCTTTTTTTATGTATTTACAAATATATGCATTTTTATAGTATTTTATTGATTTTAGAAAAAATCTACCTAATCCTTTTTTTATGTATTTACAAATATATGCATTTTTATAGTATTTTATTGATTTTAGAAAAAATCTGCCTAATCCTTTTTTTATGTATTTATAAATATATGCATTTTTATAGTATTTTATTGATTTTAGAAAAAATCTACCTAATCCTTTTTTTATGTATTTATAAATATATGCATTTTTATAGTATTTTATTGATTTTAGAAAAAATCCGCCTAATCCTTTTTTTATGTATTTACAAATATATGCATTTTTATAGTATTTTATTGATTTTAAAAAAAATCCGCCTAATCCTTTTTTTATGTATTTATAAATATATGCATTTTTATAGTATTTTATTGATTTTAGAAAAAATCTGCCTAATCCTTTTTTTATGTATTTATAAATAGATGCATTTTTATAGTATTTTATTGATTTTAGAAAAAATCCACCTAATCCTTTTTTTTATGTATTTATAAATATATGCATTTTTATAGTATTTTATTGATTTTAGAAAAAATCTACCTAATCCTTTTTTTATGTATTTACAAATATATGCATTTTTATAGTATTTTGTTGATTTAAAAAAAACCTGCCTAATCCTTTTTTTATGTATTTACAAATATATGCATTTTTATAGTATTTTATTGATTTTAGAAAAAATCCGCCTAATCCTTTTTTTATGTATTTACAAATATATGCATTTATATAGTATTTTATTGATTTTAAAAAAAATCTACCTAATCCTTTTTTTATGTATTTACAAATATATGCATTTTTATAGTATTTTATTGATTTTAGAAAAAATCTACCTAATCCTTTTTTTATGTACTTACAAATATATGCATTTTTATAGTATTTTATTGATTTTAGAAAAAATCTGCCTAAGCCTTTTTTTATGTATTTATAAATATATGCATTTTTATAGTATTTTATTGATTTTAAAAAAAATCTGCCTAATCCTTTTTTTATGTATTTACAAATATATGCATTTTTATAGTATTTTATTGATTTTAGAAAAAATCCGCCTAATCCTTTTTTTATGTATTTACAAATATATGCATTTTTATAGTATTTTATTGATTTTAGAAAAAATCTACCTAATCCTTTTTTTATGTATTTATAAATATATGCATTTTTATAGTATTTTATTGATTTTAAAAAAAATCCGCCTAATCCCTTTTTTATGTATTTACAAATATATGCATTTTTATAGTATTTTATTGATTTCAGAAAAAATCCGCCTAATCCTTTTTTTATGTATTTATAAATATATGCATTTTTATAGTATTTTATTGATTTTAAAAAAAATCCGCCTAATCCCTTTTTTATGTATTTACAAATATATGCATTTTTATAGTATTTTATTGATTTCAGAAAAAATCCGCCTAATCCTTTTTTTATGTATTTATAAATATATGCATTTTTATAGTATTTTATTGATTTTAGAAAAAATCCGCCTAATCCTTTTTTTATGTATTTACAAATATATGCATTTTTATAGTATTTTATTGATTTTAGAAAAAATCTGCCTAATCCCTTTTTTATGTATTTACAAATATATGCATTTTTATAGTACTTTATTGATTTTAAAAAAATCCGCCTAATCCTTTTTTTATGTATTTACAAATATATGCATTTTTATAGTATTTTATTGATTTTAAAAAAAATCTACCTAATCCTTTTTTTATGTATTTATAAATATATGCATTTTTATAGTATTTTATTGATTTTAGAAAAAATCCGCCTAATCCTTTTTTTATGTATTTACAAATATATGCATTTTTATAGTATTTTATTGATTTTAAAAAAAATCTGCCTAATCCTTTTTTTATGTATTTACAAATATATGCATTTTTATAGTATTTTATTGATTTTAAAAAAAATCCGCCTAATCCTTTTTTTATGTATTTACAAATATATGCATTTTTATAGTATTTTATTGATTTTAGAAAAAATCCGCCTAATCCTTTCTTTATGTATTTATAAATATATGCAGTTTTATAGTATTTTATTGATTTTAAAAAAATCTGCCTAATCCTTTTTTTATGTATTTATAAATATATGCATTTTTATAGTATTTTATTGATTTTAGAAAAAATCTGCCTAATCCTTTTTTTATGTAT
This sequence comes from Bombus affinis, assembly GCF_024516045.1. Classification (NCBI taxonomy): domain Eukaryota; kingdom Metazoa; phylum Arthropoda; class Insecta; order Hymenoptera; family Apidae; genus Bombus; species Bombus affinis. Next base: position 2,292,792 of record NW_026108821.1, read on the forward strand.
TTATAAATATATGCATTTTTATAATATTTTATTGATTTTAGAAAAAATCTACCTAATCCTTTTTTTATGTATTTATAAATATATGCATTTTTATAGTATTTTATTGATTTTAGAAAAAATCCGCCTAATCCTTTTTTTATGTATTTACAAATATATGCATTTTTATAGCATTTTATTGATTTTAAAAAAAATCCGCCTAATCCTTTTTTTATGTGTTTATAAATATATGCATTTTTATAGTATTTTATTGATTTTAGAAAAAATCTACCTAATCCTTTTTTTATGTATTTATAAATATATGCATTTGTATAGTATTTTATTGATTTTAGAAAAAATCTACCTAATCCTTTTTTTATGTATTTATAAATATATGCAATTTTATAGTATTTTATTGATTTCAGAAAAAATCTACCTAATCCTTTTTTTATGTATTTACAAATATATGCATTTTTATAGTATTTTATTGATTTTAAAAAAAATCTACCTAATCCTTTTTTTATGTATTTATAAATATATGCATTTTTATAGTATTTTTTTGATTTTAGAAAAAATCCGCCTAATCCTTTTTTTATGTATTTCTAAATATATGCATTTTTATAATATTTTATTGATTTTAGAAAAAATCTACCTAATCCTTTTTTTATGTATTTATAAATATATGCATTTTTATAGTATTTTATTGATTTTAGAAAAAATCTACCTAATCCTTTTTTTATGTATTTATAAATATATGCATTTTTATAGTATTTTATTGATTTTAGAAAAAATCCGCCTAATCCTTTTTTTATGTATTTACAAATATATGCATTTTTATAGTATTTTATTGATTTTAAAAAAAATCCACCTAATCCTTTTTTTATGTATTTATAAATATATGCATTTTTATAGTATTTTATTGATTTTAGAAAAAATCTACCTAATCCTTTTTTTATGTATTTACAAATATATGCATTTTTATAGTATTTTATTGATTTCAGAAAAAATCCGCCTAATCCTTTTTTTATGTATTTACAAATATATGCATTTTTATAGTATTTTATTGATTTTAAAAAAAATCCGCCTAATCCTTTTTTTATGTATTTATAAATATATGCATTTTTATAGTATTTTATTGATTTTAGAAAAAATCCGCCTAATCCTTTTTTTATGTATTTACAAATATATGCATTTTTATAGTATTTTATTGATTTTAAAAAAAATCCACCTAATCCTTTTTTTATGTATTTATAAATATATGCATTTTTATAGTATTTTATTGATTTTAGAAAAAATCTACCTAATCCTTTTTTTATGTATTTATAAATATATGCATTTTTATAGTATTTTATTGATTTTAGAAAAAATCCGCCTAATCCTTTTTTTATGTATTTACAAATATATGCATTTTTATAGTATTTTATTGATTTTAAAAAAAATCCACCTAATCCTTTTTTTATGTATTTATAAATATATGCATTTTTATAGTATTTTATTGATTTTAAAAAAAATCTACCTAATCCCTTTTTTACGTATTTACAAATATATGCATTTTTATAGTATTTTATTGATTTTAAAAAAAATCTACCTAATCCTTTTTTTATGTATTTATAAATATATGCATTTTTATAATATTTTATTGATTTTAGAAAAAATCTACCTAATCCTTTCTTTATGTATTTACAAATATATGCATTTTTATAGTATTTTATTGATTTTAAAAAAAATCTACCTAATCCTTTTTTTATGTATTTACAAATATATGCATTTTTATAGTATTTTATTGATTTTAGAAAAAATCTACCTAATCCTTTTTTTATGTATTTACAAATATATGCATTTTTATAGTATTTTATTGATTTTAAAAAAAATCCACCTAATCCCTTTTTTATGTATTTATAAATATATGCATTTTTATAGTATTTTATTGATTTTAGAAAAAATCTACCGAATCCTTTTTTTATGTATTTACAAATATATGCATTTTTATAGTATTTTATTGATTTTAGAAAAAATCCGCCTAATCCTTTTTTTATGTATTTATAAATATATGCATTTTTATAATATTTTATTGATTTTAGAAAAAATCCACCTAATCCTTTTTTTATGTATTTATAAATATATGCATTTTTACAGTATTTTATTGATTTTAAAAAAAATCTACCTAATCCCTTTTTTATGTATTTATAAATATATGCATTTTTATAGTATTTTATTGATTTTAAAAAAAAATCCGCCTAATCCTTTTTTTACGTATTTACAAATATATGCATATTTATAGTATTTTATTGATTTAAAAAAAAATCTGCCTAATCCATTTTTTATGTATTTACAAATATATGCATTTTTATAGTATTTTATTGATTTTAGAAAAAATCCGCCTAATCCTTTTTTTATGTATTTACAAATATATGCATTTTTATAGTATTTTATTGATTTTAGAAAAAATCTACCTAATCCTTTTTTTATGTATTTATAAATATATGCATTTTTATAGTATTTTATTGATTTTAAAAAAAATCCGCCTAATCCCTTTTTTATGTATTTACAAATATATGCATTTTTATAGTATTTTATTGATTTCAGAAAAAATCCGCCTAATCCTTTTTTTATGTATTTATAAATATATGCATTTTTATAGTATTTTATTGATTTTAGAAAAAATCCGCCTAACCCTTTTTTTATGTATTTACAAATATATGCATTTTTATAGTATTTTATTGATTTTAGAAAAAATCCACCTAATCCCTTTTTTATGTATTTACAAATATATGCATTTTTATAGTATTTTATTGATTTTAGAAAAAATCTACCTAATCCTTTTTTTATGTATTTATAAATATATGCATTTTTATAGTATTTTATTGATTTTAAAAAAAATCCACCTAATCCTTTTTTTATGTATTTACAAATATATGCATTTTTATAGTATTTTATTGATTTTAAAAAAAATCTACCTAATCCTTTTTTTATGTATTTATAAATATATGCATTTTTATAGTATTTTATTGATTTTAAAAAAAATCCGCCTAATCCTTTTTTTATGTATTTACAAATATATGCATTTTTATAGTATTTTATTGATTTTAGAAAAAATCCGCCTAATCCTTTCTTTATGTATTTATAAATATATGCATTTTTATAGTATTTTATTGATTTTAAAAAAAATCCGCCTAATCCCTTTTTTATGTATTTATAAATATATGCATTTTTATAGTATTTTATTGATTTTAAAAAAAATCTGCCTAATCCTTTTTTTATGTATTTATAAATATATGCATTTTTATAGTATTTTATTGATTTTAGAAAAAATCTGCCTAATCCTTTTTTTATGTATTTATAAATATATGCATTTTTATAGTATTTTATTGATTTTAAAAAAATCTGCCTAATCCTTTTTTTATGTATTTATAAATATATGCATTTTTATAGTATTTTATTGATTTTAGAAAAAATCTGCCTAATCCTTTTTTTATGTATTTATAAATATATGCATTTTTATAGTATTTTATTGATTTTAGAAAAAATCTACCTAATCCTTTTTTTATGTATTTATAAATATATGCATTTTTATAGTATTTTATTGATTTTAAAAAAAATCTGCCTAATCCTTTTTTTATGTATTTATAAATATATGCATTTTTATAGTATTTTATTGATTTTAAAAAAAATCCGCCTAATCCTTTTTTTATGTATTTATAAATATATGCATTTTTATAGTATTTTATTGATTTTAAAAAAAATCCGCCTAATCCTTTTTTTATGTGTTTATAAATATATGCATTTTTATAGTATTTTATTGATTTTAAAAAAAATCCGCCTAATCCTTTTTTTATGTATTTACAAATATATGCATTTTTATAGTATTTTATTGATTTTAAAAAAAATCCGCCTAATCCTTTTTTTATGTATTTACAAATATATGCATTTTTATAGTATTTTATTGATTTTAAAAAAAATCCACCTAATCCTTTTTTTATGTATTTATAAATATATGCATTTTTATAGTATTTTATTGATTTTGGAAAAAATCCGCCTAATCCTTTTTTTATGTATTTATAAATATATGCATTTTTATAATATTTTATTGATTTTAGAAAAAATCTACCTAATCCTTTTTTTATGTATTTATAAATATATGCATTTTTATAGTATTTTATTGATTTTAGAAAAAATCCGCCTAATCCTTTTTTTATGTATTTACAAATATATGCATTTTTATAGTATTTTATTGATTTTAAAAAAAATCCGCCTAATCCTTTTTTTATGTGTTTATAAATATATGCATTTTTATAGTATTTTATTGATTTTAGAAAAAATCTACCTAATCCTTTTTTTATGTATTTATAAATATATGCATTTGTATAGTATTTTATTGATTTTAGAAAAAATCTACCTAATCCTTTTTTTATGTATTTATAAATATATGCATTTTTATAGTATTTTATTGATTTCAGAAAAAATCTACCTAATCCTTTTTTTATGTATTTACAAATATATGCATTTTTATAGTATTTTATTGATTTTAAAAAAAATCTACCTAATCCTTTTTTTATGTATTTATAAATATATGCATTTTTATAGTATTTTATTGATTTTAGAAAAAATCCGCCTAATCCTTTTTTTATGTATTTCTAAATATATGCATTTTTATAATATTTTATTGATTTTAGAAAAAATCTACCTAATCCTTTTTTTATGTATTTATAAATATATGCATTTTTATAGTATTTTATTGATTTTAGAAAAAATCTACCTAATCCTTTTTTTATGTATTTATAAATATATGCATTTTTATAGTATTTTATTGATTTTAAAAAAAATCTACCTAATCCTTTTTTTATGTATTTATAAATATATGCATTTTTATAATATTTTATTGATTTTAGAAAAAATCTACCTAATCCTTTTTTTATGTATTTATAAATATATGCATTTTTATAGTATTTTATTGATTTTAGAAAAAATCTACCTAATCCTTTTCTTATGTATTTATAAATATATGCATTTTTATAGTATTTTATTGATTTTAGAAAAAATCCGCCTAATCCTTTTTTTATGTATTTACAAATATATGCATTTTTATAGTATTTTATTGATTTTAAAAAAAATCCACCTAATCCTTTTTTTATGTATTTATAAATATATGCATTTTTATAGTATTTTATTGATTTTAAAAAAAATCTACCTAATCCTTTTTTTATGTATTTATAAATATATGCATTTTTATAGTATTTTATTGATTTTAAAAAAAATCTACCTAATCCCTTTTTTACGTGTTTATAAATATATGCATTTTTATAGTATTTTATTGATTTTAGAAAAAATCTACCTAATCCTTTTTTTATGTATTTATAAATATATGCATTTTTATAATATTTTATTGATTTTAGAAAAAATCTACCTAATCCTTTCTTTATGTATTTACAAATATATGCATTTTTATAGTATTTTATTGATTTAAAAAAAAATCTACCTAATCCTTTTTTTATGTATTTACAAATATATGCATTTTTATAGTATTTTATTGATTTTAGAAAAAATCTACCTAATCCTTTTTTTATGTATTTATAAATATATGCATTTTTATAGTATTTTATTGATTTTAGAAAAAATCCGCCTAATCCTTTTTTTATGAATTTACAAATATATGCATTTTTATAGTATTTTATTGATTTTAAAAAAAATCCACCTAATCCCTTTTTTATGTATTTATAAATATATGCATTTTTATAGTATTTTATTGATTTTAGAAAAAATCTACCGAATCCTTTTTTTATGTATTTACAAATATATGCATTTTTATAGTATTTTATTGATTTTAGAAAAAATCCGCCTAATCCTTTTTTTATGTATTTATAAATATATGCATTTTTATAATATTTTATTGATTTTAGACAAAATCCACCTAATCCTTTTTTTATGTATTTATAAATATATGCATTTTTACAGTATTTTATTGATTTTAAAAAAAATCTACCAAATCCCTTTTTTATGTATTTATATATATATGCATTTTTATAGTATTTTATTGATTTTAAAAAAAAAATCCGCCTAATCCTTTTTTTACGTATTTACAAATATATGCATTTTTATAGTATTTTATTGATTTTAGAAAAAATCTGCCTAATGCCTTTTTTATGTATTTACAAATATATGCATTTTTATAGTATTTTATTGATTTTAAAAAAAATCCGCCTAATCCTTTTTTTATGTATTTATAAATATATGCATTTTTATAATATTTTATTGATTTTAGAAAAAATCTACCTAATCCTTTCTTTATGTATTTACAAATATATGCATTTTTATAGTATTTTATTGATTTTAAAAAAAATCTACCTAATCCTTTTTTTATGTATTTACAAATATATGCATTTTTATAGTATTTTATTGATTTTAGAAAAAATCTACCTAATCCTTTCTTTATGTATTTACAAATATATGCATTTTTATAGTATTTTATTGATTTTAAAAAAAATCTACCTAATCCTTTTTTTATGTATTTACAAATATATGCATTTTTATAGTATTTTATTGATTTTAGAAAAAATCTACCTAATCCTTTTTTTATGTATTTACAAATATATGCATTTTTATAGTATTTTATTGATTTTAAAAAAAATCTGCCTAATCCCTTTTTTATGAATTTATAAATATATGCATTTTTATAGTATTTTATTGATTTTAGAAAAAATCTACCTAATCCTTTTTTTATGTATTTACAAATATATGCATTTTTATAGTATTTTATTGATTTTAAAAAAAATCCGCCTAATCCTTTTTTTATGTATTTATAAATATATGCATTTTTATAGTATTTTATTGATTTTAAAAAAAATCTGCCTAATCCCTTTTTTATGTATTTACAAATATATGCATTTTTATAGTATTTTATTGATTTTAAAAAAAATCCACCTAATCCTTTTTTTATGTATTTACAAATATATGCATTTTTATAGTATTTTATTGATTTTAAAAAAAATCTACCTAATCCTTTTTTTATGTATTTACAAATATATGCATTTTTATAGTATTTTATTGATTTTAAAAAAAATCTACCTAATCCTTTTTTTATGTATTTACAAATATATGCATTTTTATAGTATTTTATTGATTTTAAAAAAAATCCGCCTAATCCTTTTTTTATGTATTTACAAATATATGCATTTTTATAGTATTTTATTGATTTTAAGAAAAATCCGCCTAATCCTTTTTTTATGTATTTACAAATATATGCATTTTTATAGTATTTTATTGATTTTAAAAAAAATCTACCTAATCCTTTTTTTATGTATTTACAAATATATGCATTTTTATAGTATTTTATTGATTTTAAAAAAAATCTACCTAATCCTTTTTTTATGTATTTACAAATATATGCATTTTTATAGTATTTTATTGATTTTAAAAAAAATCCGCCTAATCCTTTCTTTATGTATTTATAAATATATGCATTTTTATAGTATTTTATTGATTTTAGAAAAAATCTACCTAATCCTTTTTTTATGTATTTATAAATATATGCATTTTTATAGTATTTGATTGATTTTAAAAAAAATCTGCCTAATCCCTTTTTTATGTATTTACAAATATATGCATTTTTATAGTATTTTATTGATTTTAAAAAAAATCCACCTAATCCTTTTTTTATGTATTTACAAATATATGCATTTTTATAGTATTTTATTGATTTTAAAAAAAATCCACCTAATCCTTTTTTTATGTATTTACAAATATATGCATTTTTATAGTATTTTATTGATTTAAAAAAAAATCCACCTGATCCTTTTTTTATGTATTTATAAATATATGCATTTTTATAGTATTTTATTGATTTTAAAAAAAATCTACCTAATCCTTTTTTTATGTATTTATAAATATATGCATTTTTATAGTATTTTATTGATTTTAGAAAAAATCCGCCTAATCCTTTTTTTATGTATTTACAAATATATGCATTTTTATAGTATTTTATTGATTTTAAAAAAAATCTGCCTAATCCCTTTTTTATGTATTTACAAATATATGCATTTTTATAGTATTTTATTGATTTTAAAAAAAATCTACCTAATCCTTTTTTTATGTATTTACAAATATATGCATTTTTATAGTATTTTATTGATTTTAGAAAAAATCCGCCTAATCCTTTTTTTATGTATTTACAAATATATGCATTTTTATAGTATTTTATTGATTTTAAAAAAAATCTACCTAATCCTTTTTTTATGTATTTATAAATATATGCATTTTTATAGTATTTTATTGATTTTAGAAAAAATCCGGCTAATCCTTTTTTTATGTATTTACAGATATATGCATTTTTATAGTATTTTATTGATTTTAGAAAAATTCTGCCTAATCCCTTTTTTATGTATTTACAAATATATGCATCTTTATAGTATTTTATTGATTTTAGAAAAAATCTACCTAATCCTTTTTTTATGTATTTATAAATATATACATTTTTATAGTATTTTATTGATTTAAAAAAAAATCCACCTAATCCTTTTTTTATGTATTTATAAATATATGCATTTTTATAGTATTTTATTGATTTTAGAAAAAATCTACCTAATCCTTTTTTTATGTATTTATAAATATATGCATTTTTATAGTATTTTATTGATTTTAGAAAAAATCCGCCTGATCCTTTTTTTATGTATTTACAAATATATGCATTTTTATAGTATTTTATTGATTTAAAAAAAAATCTACCTAATCCTTTTTTTATGTATTTACAAATATATGCATTTTTATAGTATTTTATTGATTTTAAAAAAAATCCACCTAATCCTTTTTTTATGTATTTACAAATATATGCAGTTTTATAGTATTTTATTGATTTTAAAAAAAATCCACCTAATCCTTTTTTTATGTATTTACAAATATATGCATTTTTATAGTATTTTATTGATTTTAAAAAAAATCCACCTAATCCTTTTTTTATGTATTTACAAATATATGCATTTTTATAGTATTTTATTGATTTTAAAAAAAATCCGCCTAATCCTTTTTTTATGTATTTACAAATATATGCATTTTTATAGTATTTTATTGATTTTAAGAAAAATCCGCCTAATCCTTTTTTTATGCATTTACAAATATATGCATTTTTATAGTATTTTATTGATTTTAAAAAAAATCTACCTAATCCTTTTTTTATGTATTTATAAATATATGCATTTTTATAGTATTTTATTGATTTTAGAAAAAATCTGCCTAATCCTTTTTTTATGTATTTATAAATATATGCATTTTTATAGTATTTTATTGATTTTAGAAAAAATCCACCTAATCCCTTTTTTATGTATTTACAAATATATGCATTTTTATAGTATTTTATTGATTTTAGAAAAAATCTACCTAATCCTTTTTTTATGTATTTATAAATATATGCATTTTTATAGTATTTTATTGATTTTAAAAAAAATCCACCTAATCCTTTTTTTATGTATTTACAAATATATGCATTTTTATAGTATTTTATTGATTTTAAAAAAAATCCACCTAATCCTTTTTTTATGTATTTACAAATATATGCATTTTTATAGTATTTTATTGATTTTAAAAAAAATCCGCCTAAACCTTTTTTTATGTATTTACAAATATATGCATTTTTATAGTATTTTATTGATTTTAAAAAAAATCTACCTAATCCTTTTTTTATGTATTTACAAATATATGCATTTTTATAGTATTTTATTGATTTTAAAAAAAATCCGCCTAATCCTTTTTTTATGTATTTACAAATATATGCATTTTTATAGTATTTTATTGATTTTAAGAAAAATCCGCCTAATCCTTTTTTTATGTATTTACAAATATATGCATTTTTATAGTATTTTATTGATTTTAAAAAAAATCTACCTAATCCTTTTTTTATGTATTTACAAATATATGCATTTTTATAGTATTTTATTGATTTTAAGAAAAATCCGCCTAATCCTTTTTTTATGTATTTACAAATATATGCATTTTTATAGTATTTTATTGATTTTAGAAAAAATCTACCTAATCCTTTTTTTATGTATTTACAGATATATGCATTTTTATAGTATTTTATTGATTTTAGAAAAATTCTGCCTAATCCCTTTTTTATGTATTTACAAATATATGCATCTTTATAGTATTTTATTGATTTTAGAAAAAATCCGCCTAATCCTTTTTTTATGTATTTACAGATATATGCATTTTTATAGTATTTTATTGATTTTAGAAAAATTCTGCCTAATCCCTTTTTTATGTATTTACAAATATATGCATCTTTATAGTATTTTATTGATTTTAGAAAAAATCTGCCTAATCCTTTTTTTATGTATTTATAAATATATACATTTTTATAGTATTTTATTGATTTTAGAAAAATCCACCTAATCCTTTTTTTATGTATTTACAAATATATGCATCTTTATAGTATTTTATTGATTTTAGAAAAAATCTACCTAATCCTTTTTTTATGTATTTATAAATATATACATTTTTATAGTATTTTATTGATTTTAGAAAAAATCCGCCTGATCCTTTTTTTATGTATTTACAAATATATGCATTTTTATAGTATTTTATTGATTTTAAAAAAAATCTACCTAATCCTTTTTTTATGTATTTACAAATATATGCATTTTTATAGTATTTTATTGATTTTAAAAAAAATCCACCTAATCCTTTTTTTATGTATTTACAAATATATGCAGTTTTATAGTATTTTATTGATTTTAAAAAAAATCCACCTAATCCTTTTTTTATGTATTTACAAATATATGCATTTTTATAGTATTTTATTGATTTTAAAAAAAATCCACCTAATCCTTTTTTTATGTATTTACAAATATATGCATTTTTATAGTATTTTATTGATTTTAGAAAAAATCCGCCTAATCCTTTTTTTATGTATTTATAAATATATGCATTTTTATAGTATTTTATTGATTTTAGAAAAAATCTGCCTAATCCTTTTTTTATGTATTTATAAATATATGCATTTTTATAGTATTTTATTGATTTTAGAAAAAATCCACCTAATCCCTTTTTTATGTATTTACAAATATATGCATTTTTATAGTATTTTATTGATTTTAGAAAAAATCTACCTAATCCTTTTTTTATGTATTTATAAATATATGCATTTTTATAGTATTTTATTGATTTTAAAAAAAATCCACCTAATCCTTTTTTTATGTATTTACAAATATATGCATTTTTATAGTATTTTATTGATTTAAAAAAAAATCCACCTAATCCTTTTTTTATGTATTTACAAATATATGCATTTTTATAGTATTTTATTGATTTTAAAAAAAATCCACCTAATCCTTTTTTTATGTATTTACAAATATATGCATTTTTATAGTATTTTATTGATTTAAAAAAAAATCCACCTAATCCTTTTTTTATGTATTTATAAATATATGCATTTTTATAGTATTTTATTGATTTAAAAAAAAATCTACCTAATCCTTTTTTTATGTATTTATAAATATATGCATTTTTATAGTATTTTATTGATTTTAGAAAAAATCTACCTAATCCTTTTTTTATGTATTTATAAATATATGCATTTTTATAGTATTTTATTGATTTTAGAAAAAATCCGCCTAATCCTTTTTTTATGTATTTACAAATATATGCATTTTTATAGTATTTTATTGATTTTAAAAAAAATCTGCCTAATCCCTTTTTTATGTATTTACAAATATATGCATTTTTATAGTATTTTATTGATTTTAAAAAAAATCTACCTAATCCTTTTTTTAAGTATTTACAAATATATGCATTTTTATAGTATTTTATTGATTTTAGAAAAAATCTACCTAATCCTTTTTTTATGTATTTATAAATATATGCATTTTTATAGTATTTTATTGATTTTAGAAAAAATCCGCCTAATCCTTTTTTTATGTATTTACAAATATATGCATTTTTATAGTATTTTATTGATTTTAAAAAAAATCCGCCTAATCCTTTTTTTATGTATTTACAAATATATGCATTTTTATAGTATTTTATTGATTTTAAAAAAAATCTACCTAATCCTTTTTTTATGTATTTATAAATATATGCATTTTTATAGTATTTTATTGATTTTAGAAAAAATCCGCCTAATCCTTTTTTTATGTATTTACAAATATATGCATTTTTATAGTATTTTATTGATTTTAGAAAAAATCTGCCTAATCCCTTTTTTATGTATTTACAAATATATGCATTTTTATAGTATTTTATTGATTTTAAAAAAAATCTACCTAATCCTTTTTTTATGTATTTATAAATATATGCATTTTTATAGTATTTTATTGATTTTAGAAAAAATCCGCCTAATCCTTTTTTTATGTATTTACAAATATATGCATTTTTATAGTATTTTATTGATTTTAAAAGAAATCTACCTAATCCTTTTTTTATGTATTTATAAATATATGCATTTTTATAGTATTTTATTGATTTTAGAAAAAATCTACCTAATCCTTTTTTTATGTATTTATAAATATATGCATTTTTATAGTATTTTATTGATTTTAAAAAAAATCTACCTAATCCCTTTTTTATGTATTTATAAATATATGCATTTTTATAGTATTTTATTGATTTTAAAAAAAATCTACCTAATCCCTTTTTTATGTATTTATAAATATATGCATTTTTATAGTATTTTATTGATTTTAAAAAAAATCCGCCTAATCCTTTTTTTATGTATTTACAAATATATGCATTTTTATAGTATTTTATTGATTTTAAAAAAAATCCGCATAATCCTTTTTTTATGTATTTACAAATATATGCATTTTTATAGTATTTTATTGATTTTAAAAAAAATCCGCATAATCCTTTTTTTATGTATTTATAAATATATGCATTTTTATAGTATTTTATTGATTTTAAAAAAAATCCGCCTAATCCCTTTTTTATGTATTTATAAATATATGCATTTTTATAGTATTTTATTGATTTTAAAAAAAATCCACCTATTCCTTTTTTTATGTATTTATAAATATATGCATTTTTATAGTATTTTATTGATTTTAGAAAAAATCCGCCTAATCCTTTTTTTATGTATTTATAAATATATGCATTTTTATAGTATTTTATTGATTTTAAAAAAAATCCGCCTAATCCTTTTTTTATGTATTTATAAATATATGCATTTTTATAGTATTTTATTGATTTTAAAAAAAATCCGCCTAATCCTTTTTTTATGTATTTATAAATATATGCATTTTTATAGTATTTTATTGATTTTAAAAAAAATCCGCCTAATCCTTTTTTTATGTATTTAGAAATATATGCACTTTTATAGTATTTTATTGATTTTAAAAAAAATCTGCCTAATCCTTTTTTTATGTATTTATAAATATATGCATTTTTATAGTATTTTATTGATTTTAAAAAAAATCTGCCTAATCCTTTTTTTATGTATTTATAAATATATGCATTTTTATAGTATTTTACTGATTTTAAAAAAAATCTGCCTAATCCTTTTTTTATGTATTTATAAATATATGCATTTTTTAGTATTTTATTGATTTTAAAAAAAATCCACCTATTCCTTTTTTTATGTATTTATAAATATATGCATTTTTATAGTATTTTATTGATTTTAGAAAAATCTGCCTAATCCTTTTTTTATGTATTTATAAATATATGCATTTTTATAGTATTTTATTGATTTTAAAAAAAATCCGCCTAATCCTTTTTTTATGTATTTATAAATATATGCATTTTTATAGTATTTTATTGATTTTAAAAAAAATCCGCCTAATCCTTTTTTTATGTATTTATAAATATATGCATTTTTATAGTATTTTATTGATTTTAAAAAAATCCGCCTAATCCTTTTTTTATGTATTTATAAATATATGCATTTTTATAGTATTTTATTGATTTTAAAAAAAATCCGCCTAATCCTTTTTTTATGTATTTATAAATATATGCACTTTTATAGTATTTTATTGATTTTAAAAAAAATCTGCCTAATCCTTTTTTTATGTATTTATAAATATATGCATTTTTATAGTATTTTATTGATTTTAAAAAAAATCTGCCTAATCCTTTTTTTATGTATTTATAAATATATGCATTTTTATAGTATTTTATTGATTTTAAAAAAAATCTGCCTAATCCTTTTTTTATGTATTTATAAATATATGCATTTTTATAGTATTTTATTGATTTTAAAAAAAATCTGCCTAATCCTTTTTTTATGTATTTATAAATATATGCATTTTTTTAGTATTTTATTGATTTTAAAAAAAATCCACCTAATCCTTTTTTTATGTATTTATAAATATATGCATTTTTATAGTATTTTATTGATTTTAAAAAAAATCCACCTAATCCTTTTTTTATGTATTTATAAATATATGCATTTTTATAGTATTTTATTGATTTTAAAAAAAATCTACCTAATCCCTTTTTTATGTATTTATAAATATATGCATTTTTATAGTATTTTATTGATTTTAAAAAAAATCCACCTAATCCTTTTTTTATGTATTTATAAATATATGCATTTTTATAGTATTTTATTGATTTTAAAAAAATCTGCCTAATCCTTTTTTTATGTATTTCTAAATATATACATTTTTATAATATTTTATTGATTTTAAAAATATCCCTAATCCTTTATATATATATATATATATATTAAAAATTTTATTCTTAATTTCATATTAATATCTTCTAAAAAAAACAATAAATCATTATCAATAATTTTATAAAATTAACCTCCCCCAAAATTAATTTTATAAATATATCCAACTTTATACTGTTTTTTAAATATTAAATTTTATATTTATATTAATAATAATAATAATAACAATAATAAATCATTACTAATAATTTCATAATATTAATTAATAAATTAATTTTAAATATTTTAAATTTTTTATTTAATTATACAAATTAAAAATTTAAATGAAAAAAATAATTTAATAATTATAATAATAATAATAATAATATTTTATAAACTCTGCTTTTAAACCAAATTAATTTTATTAAAATTTTAAATTTTATATTATTTTTGTTTTTAATTTAATTTATTTTAATTAAAAACAAAAATAATTTTTATTTAATATAAAATTAAATTTAAAATTTTATCCTTAATAAACTTTTTAAATTATATTCTTAAAATTAATATTTAATTTATAATATTATTCATTTTTTATAACAATTATTCATTATTAATTTTATTTTAATAAATAAATAAATTATATATATATATATATATTAATTTATTTTAAAAAAAAAATTCTATTTTTTTTTTTAATATTTTTTTTCTTTTAATATTATTATATATATTTCATTGTATATATTATTTTTATTAATTTTATTTTTAATAATAATAAAATTAACTTTATTAATCTTAAATAACTTATTATTATTTCTAAAATTAAATTTTTAAAAATTAATTCAATTATATATTTTATTTAATATTTTTCATATAAATTTTAAAATATTTATTTTATATATTATTAAATTTCCATTTTTTTTTTTTTAAATGGAAATTTAATAATATATAAAATATAATAAATTTAATTAAATATAATTTATTTAATTTAAAAATTTTTTATGATTTTAATTTTATTAATATAATTTTTTATAAGTTTATAAATATTAAATATTAAATATTAAATATTATATATTATATATTATATATTATATATTATGTATTATATATTATATATTATATATTATGTATTATATATTATATATTATATATTATATATTATATATTATATATTATATATTATATATTATATATTATATATTATATATTAAAAATATACCGCGCTACTCTATTATTGCAGCGTGTTAAGTTATTAAGTGTTTATATCTATTCAATCGTGTATATTAAGTGTTGGAAATAGAAATTATAACTCTGTGAGCCACAGTGTTATCATACCTGAATCACCCCTATTATCTTAATCGAAATACGGGGATCGAACTATTCGTGGTGTCGATCATTCTAATCGTAACGGGAATTTACGACTCCCGTTTGCGCGTATTCTAACGACCGCGTCTCCCCGCGATAGCTCGAAAATACAAGTATTGTTATATAGAACGCAAAAGTCCTATGACTTGTTATCAATCAGAAGTTTCACAATTTTTCTGGCTTAGGATTAAATAGCTAAATAGCTGCTACCTAAGGCGACTGTTCAGTTAATGAGCTGAAGAAGTTTCTTAATGGTAATTCTTGTAGCTATCGCTGCTTTTCTGTATCTAAGTTTCCTGCGGCACTTGTTCCTGGAGTTATTTTACGTTTTCCAGTTTTCGTCCTGGTAACATCTTTCGTTATCGTGACTGCACTCCTCCTGTCTCCACTGCTCTTCCATTTCTTCTATAAACATGTCGTTTTGATTATTATTATATTGCTGCTGTTGCTATAGGCCTGGTAAATCTACCGACCTTTTTATATAATACATTTCTCCTTCAGTTGCAATTTTAATTGTTGGTATCTGCTGCTGCATTGTTGGACTTCCCCTCACTATTACTAATCGTTAATTTTATTTCACTTTGAAACACTTCTCTGAATCACTTCACTGGAGCACATGATTGATTACACACGTCTGTTTACCTCGGTTGCCCGAGCAGAACTTTAGCTACCAAAGGTGTTGGTGTTACTGTGGTTAGTGTTCATTGCGTGCTGTGAATTTAGAGTTGTCTCAGTTTCTGTGCTATCCTGTTGCGCTTGTAAGTTATTGTACGTCCTGTTTCGTAGCGGCGGAAACAGTTTACGTTGCAGTTGTTTTCTGATTACACAGCCTTTGTAGCTAGCTGGGTGGTTTCGATTGCAGTTGAAGCATTTTACTTCGTTTATTTTTCCTACGTATGGACAGTTTATTGTTAGGTGCGTTTTTGCGCATTTGACACACGCCGGGTTTCTGTTGCAGTAATTTTTTGTGTGTCCATATTGCTGACACCGTATGCATTGCGGTATGTCTTTTTTATGTCTTGGTGGCTCCACTGTTACTATTGTGTTTAGAACTTTTTTAATTTCAAATATTTCTTTGTTGCTGCTTTTAGGTTCAAGCTCTATTAGAAATAGCGGTAATGGCTGTTTAGTATGGTATCTGGTTATGTTGTTCATTGATCTTACCTGGTGTCCGATTTTTGCTAGTTCCTCGTATATGTTGTTTGTGTTTGTTTTTGGGTGTAATCCCCTGATTACTGCTTTGTAACTTCTGTCGGCTTTGAGCTGGTAGGTGTGATACCCTGCGTTTTTCTCTTTTAGTGCTTTTATCACTTTTCTAAATGTTTCTGGGGTGTTGGTCCGAACTTTGACTTGGACTACTTTTAGTTGTTTTATGCTATAATTTTCTTTTCCTGCCGTGTTGTTTAGTAGTTCAATGAGGGGGTCTATTATTTGAGCATCTATGTAGATTGGTGGTGGTTTAGCGATGCGGGTTATTGGTTTTTCAACTGGGTCTGTTACTTTCTCTTCTGGCAATGTGCTGAAGGAGTTTCGAAGATTGATTTCTTGTAGCCATTGTTGCTTATTTGCTACTATAGCTTTCCTACTGCTTGTGCATGGTGTTACTTTTCTTTTTTTGTTGCAAGTTGCCATCTTCCAGCTTTCGTCCTGACGGGTTAGTTCATTGTTGGTTTTATTCTCATAATTGTTTTGTATTGATTCCATATCTATTTCATTTATAATTGAATACTCCTGTTCTTCATTTAGCGATTGCCTTTGGTTTCTTATGCTTGTAGCTCTATTCATATAATATGTTTCGCCTTTGCTTATAATTTTTATTTTTGGTATTTGCATTTTCCACCATTTGGCGATTGGCGTTGACGTTACCATTTTCTTTTCCCACTTGCCGCACTTTCACTGAAACACTGTTTCGCACGTCCGTTTAGCTCGGCTGCTCGAGCAGGACTGTTGATCGAGTAAACTTGTCTCAAAATTTTAAACGCGTTTTTCTCGAAACTACTTTTTTCAAGTTGACGTGCACGATATCTCAAGTTCTAATAAATCGATTTATTTGAAATTTGGTGCGAATATTCTTTATATATTTTTCTATCGCCTCAACCACGCCCGAATCAAAATTTTTAATTTTACTACTTAAAAAAATTCGGAATTGCCAAAAAAACATACCAAAAAGGCAAATTATTTTCAAATGGCCGCCATTTTGTGAAAAAATATTTTTTTAACTCTTCCAAGGTTCATGCTATAGCCGAATCTATTCTAATTAAGAATCCGTTCGGCTTTTTTGTTTCAGACGACCAGAAGGGTCGATATCATGTACGCCAGGACACCCTTTCTTTGGACCTCCACTTTGCCAGCTCATAACTTTGTGAATTTTGAGTTTTTTTCAGTTAATTTTTTATGTAATCTTAAAATATCAAGATACAAATCATAAAAAAATGGATAGTAAAAATATTTTTTGTTTCGTTTGTACAGAGCTTCAAAAACCGCTCGAAATTCATACATCTAGACTAAAATACCCCCTTAAAAGGAAAACAATGATCTGACCCGAATCTCTAATCTTCGCATTCTCTTAACTCATATGTTACATTTTGATCAGTTATATCAAAGCGATCTTCCTCGTTTGTTAGTAATATTTGTTTTGTTGGCAGATAGAAGAAGATATCATAGTAATAAAAAATATTAACTGGGATATAACAAATTGAAATAGCGAAACACAGACGTTGGTCAAGAAGTGTGTGATGTGAAATATTTTCCGGATATATCTGTGGCATACTTCGGATACATTTTACAAATACAAACATTTGTTCTTACATCAAATAAGGATAAAGTATTGATATATGCATCACAAGTTAAACTTTGAGATAAATAATTTTGTAAGCATTTCCCGTAACCATGAAATTGTATGATACAAGCTTTTTAACACTTAGGCAACCGAATAGGGAGACCTCCTTTTTTGGCTTTAGCAACGTGTTTTATTTTTTCGCTGTTATTATCAGTTATTGTTTACCTGGAATTGTTCCCAATTAATTGCGCCACTTTTTCTGCTTTTATAATGTACAGTATATAACAAAATACGCCAATTTAGTGGTGTTAAAATTAATTAAAAAGTTACACTATCCGTTATGACTAAATAGAGTTATAATCGAACGATACCACATTGTAAAAAAATATTAAAATGCATTATGAATTTTTAATTTCACGTTCAAGTTGTGTTATTTATCTTTAATCGTCTTGAACGTTTTTAATATTACCTATATTTTTTTATACTTTTAAACGCAATGTATTGCATAAACAATATGTGAAATCGTTAAATAAAATCATTACCACAAAATATAATTAATTACTTAAATAATTTTTAGACCTTTTTGTTACTTATGTACTGAATATTGGTCCTCGATACTTGGAAAAATGCGCGGTGGAAACGTATAATTCATTGTGACGCGCGCCGGTTGGCTAAGTGTTAAAAGATTTATATTCGAAATATAATGTAATAGTTTGAAACATCCTCTATATCTCCGCGAATATAGAAACAATTACGAAATTGTGCTTCCTTTTCTAAATTCTATTACAGTAGAGCCTTCTTTATCTGAACATCCGTTATCCGAATACAGTACTATTCGAACGTTCTGCTATTCCAACATGATACTTCTCAGTAATAGGTGCCCTTTTCTGTTTCAGGCATGTACATATTGTATTGGTGTTCGTATACAATGTATTCTTTCCTTAATTCAATTTAGTGACTGCTAATTGTAAGAATTTGATACAGAACTTGTTGCGACCTATCAATTAGACGGCGATGAGTCAGGAGCAACTGTTATCTTGAGGTTGCGGTCCTTGAACGATATTACCGCTCAAGGTGAATGTAGACTAATGATGCAAAGTAGTTGGTTTATTTACACTGTTTGGTATACGTTGCAATAGTCGGAATTCGCGTCAGATCTCTACTGTTTGAGAAAAATCGAAAAGAGTACTCCAAAATTAGGGTCAAAGTTGGTCCCGTTAGCTTTACTTAATATTTATAGATATCTGCAAATTGATATTGCCAAACTATTCTATATCAATGTATTAGTTGAAGTCCACGGAATTCATTGAACCCAACAGGAATCGTATAGCTTTTGTAATTTTGCTATAAATTAACAGTGCTGAACAGTCTAATCTGGCGCTGCGCAGCCGTACGAAGCAGACCGTGCAGTCGGTCGCCACATCATAAAGAAAAGCCTGAATATCGGCGCCGGCGCCGGCGTCAACGTGTTAACTTGCCTTGTTTGTGTTATGTGCGTGCCAGTCAATTGGATATTTGGTGGTTTTTGTTTTCTTAGTGTAAATGTAATATGGTGGCATTTATTGGGGTTTGCTTTTATTTGTTTATCTTGTAGCCACTTTTCTATTTTTGTGATGTGCTCTTGTACTAATGTAGCTGCTGTTGCTGGATTAGTATGCCTGACTAGTACAGCCATGTTGTCCGCGAATGTCAGTATTTTGCTGTTGGTAGATGTTGGTATGCCGGCCGTGTATAGTGTGTATAATATTGGGCCTAAGACGCTTCCTTGCGGTACCCCTGCCTTCAGGCAGCGTCTTTTACTTCAGAATATACATCCTTTATTTTTACTATAAAGGTTCTGTTGCTTGGGTATGATTTGAGTAAGTGGTAGATTTATTCCGGGAAGTGTTTTTTGATTGTTTGTAAGAGGCTTTCATGGTTCACTTTGTCAAATGCTTTCGCAATGCCCATGAAGGGGCCTGTACAGTATTGTTTCCTTTCTATTGCTGGTAAAATTTCGTTGACGAGTCTGTGCCTTTTGCTCTATCGTGGAGTGTTTTTTTCTGAATCCAAATTGGTAATCTGGTATTAATTTTTCTTGTTCTATTGTTGGTTATATTATTTTCTCTACTATTTTGGAAAACACTGGAAGTAGTGATATTGCTCTGTAAGATACAGTTTGGTGTGGGTCTTTGCCTGGTTTAGCTAACATTATGATCTGTGCTGACTTCCATAGATTAGGAAAGTATTGAATTCTTAAAATTGCATTGAATATTATTATGATTAAACGTATTGCTTTTGGGGGAAGGTTTTTCAAGATTTTACCATAGATTGGGTCGATTCCTGGTGCTTTATTGTTTTTTGTTTTCTTCATTATGATTCTCATTTCTTGAACTGTTGTATTAGGTATGGTACGGTGCTTGTCAGTTGAGCTACTAGTATTTTGCGCATCTTCGTCTCAATGATATTTGGTTTTACTGTTGATAATATTATATAGAGTAAATGTGTTACAAAGGTGGTTGAACAATCCTGTAGCTTGCTCTTCGTTGCTTCAGGCCCATATGTTATCTGCTTTTCTAATTGCTGGGATTAGTTTTATTGGCTTCTTTATTTTGTTCGTGGCTTTCCATTGAGAGTGTTTCTATGAATTTTGAGAATTCGTTACTATTATGATCTTTTATTTTGCTTTTTATTTCCTTTGCAAGTTTGTATAGATGTTTTTTGTTTTCACATGTTCTATGTTTTTGCCGTTTTACTTTCGCTTTCCTTTTTTCTCTGATTTTGTCAAGGATGTTTGGTTTTGTTTGGTTTATAAATAATAGTTGCCCCTGCTGCTTCTTGCATAATTTCTGTCAATGTTGTTACTGCCTGTTCGATGCGTTCAGGTGTTTTCAATGGAATATTGCAGTTGATTTCGCTCTTGATTAGTTCTTTATGTTTGCCATTTGGTGCTTTTATTGCAAAGCGACTCTGATTTGTTATAAAGTATTAGTTTGCTTGCGTATTCTATTATTATCGGTGTATGATGGGAGCTAAGCTCCAGACTGGGTCTTACTTTTAATTTATTTGCGTTTACTCCTTTTATACCTGCAAAATTAAGCAAGTCAGGAATTTTGGTTAGATCCGTTTGCCAGTGTGTTGGTCTTCCTGTGGATAATATGTTGAGATCACTAGTTCTAGTAAATTTTTCTAGTGTTCTACTTCGAGGTGTGTTAATTCTTGAGCCCTATAGCGTGTGCTTTGTATGTGTGTGAAGTCTCCCGCTACGATGTAATTACTTATATTGAAAGTAACTTAGCAGTCAAAAAGATATTGATATTCAATATTTAGAGAAACTATCGATTAATCTTAATTTGTATTTGAAATAAATGAAATTTCACACGAGAATAATGATTGTTGTAGTATCAGAAAATTCCATTATCCGAAGAGTATGTCTGCTTATAAATTCGCATAAAGAAGACTCTACTGTACTTGCATCAGTTCTGTACAATATTGTAAAGTGGGAAAATATTTTTATTTATAGTAATCCATTCTTCGTTTTCATAATAATTTCTATAAGACTTAATTTGTAACTTAACTTACATTCGATTGCACTTTAAAGCATTAAACATTGTTCCAAATTCTGTGGGATCCTTGCATCGATCACAAGTACATTCAAAAAATTTTGTTTTAAGAAGATGGTGTCTTCTGTTTGCAGTACCCCACAATGGATCCGTATAACATATAGAAATGTGGTCTCCTAAAATATTTCATACAAATTCATACAGTTGCATTTATCTAGAAGATTTAGGCTAAGAACAGACAATTTATTCGGCATGATTTTTGACGAATTGGTCACATCGCCTTATACTCGATAGCTGAATGGCTTACAGAAACAGGCACATAATTTCTTAATCTCGCGCGAAAATTTTTAATTCTACCATCGTAAGTGATCCTTTACACCGTTGATTTATTTTCACCTATGAGAGGTACAAGTACACACAAGAAACAGTTCCTTAGCATAAATGTATGTATATACATACACGAACAGGGCATACAGCTTCGATCACTACATCTTCACTATTTTAGTGAAAAGTATTTTCAGCAGAGAGGACAGAATTTGACGCGATTAGTGTCTTTGTAGGAGAATGTGAAAATACATATGAAGGTCAAATCTATCTTTTTAAATAGAATCATATACTTTTTATTATGTTAGTCGATCCAACTCATAATTCTATATAGAAAAGAATTAACCTATTCATATAAAAAAACATTAGTTTATAAGTGGCATAACTGTAGCCACTGCGATACCTCTAAAAATAGTAACTTGAATTCGAGCAGTTCACAAAAAACAAAACTTGACCTTCTGTGCATCTTTGAAACCAACTTATATCTGAAAAATTTGTCACTAAAATCATGACATGCACAGTGATCGAAGTGGTTCCGGTTACCTTCATCCCTTATATTAAATATTCTCAGTAGATGATCATATTAGGTATTCATAGGAAATTTTAAAGTGTAAAATTACATAAAGTGCGTATAATGTGATAAAAGAATTTTCTACCGAGGTTCCTCCCTATCTATATTCTCAAAAAGATGAATTTGCATAAAAATACTCAATCCAATTATTAGCAAATTTCTATTGTAACATATAATGATATCCACTGGCTGTAACAAAAGCTAATATTTTAAATTACTTGTTGTCTTACTTAGAAAGAGGGGAAGAGTGAAGCATGGCTATTTACATAAATATTGGAAAATTATTTTGTTGTAACTTTTTTCAATCGACATTGTAATATTTTCAATCAACATGGACTTGGCTATTTGTATATGTAATCAACAGTTTGCAATTGAAATCTATTTTGTAATAGTACTGTGACTAATTTCTATAAAATTGATTTGGTATTCTCAACGTCTTTTTGTCAACTCTCGTCGATTACCCTGTGTGTACAGTTAAGAAACAGTTAAAAGAGCCTATTATTTCTTTAAAAATTGCTTTGCGTGTTCTTAGTCATAATAATGCTTCTATATGTATATATACAGGTCATTTATGTGATATCAAATTATTTGTAAATATGAAAACGGCAAAAAAGGTTAATATATAGAAATACTAGATAAATGATAAACAATTTAACTTTACACTACAAAATGTTTATGTAGACGTCAGTCGTTTTGCCTTAGCATTCACATTTGTCCGAATGACAGACAAAACGTTCAATAACACATTACTTGTTAAGTAGAGCCAAAATGTTCAACACACATATGTACACGTGTAATATCGAGTATTCTATTCACTCATCGTAAAACATTGCCAGCATATTCCATAATTAAGAATAAAAGAATCATATAAACATAGGCTTATAAACTTTTTATTAAAAAGTTGTAATGATGATGCGAAATTAGCGAAATTTTCGTTTAGATATAACAGGCAACGAGTATCAACAATGTCGCACCTCAACAACGTCGAGTAATTCTTTGGTTCAACCAGATTTTTAATTGTGATTTTTAATTGTAAACGAAGAAATTTATGTAACATGATTTAATGCACGTCAGGAATCAATATAAAGAAATCAATGAGAAGTTTGTAATATAACGAGGTTACTTTTTTTGCATTTCGACTGGAACAAATAAAATTGATATAAATATCGTCAATCTATACCTTTTATCGAGCGAAAAATTAGTCGGTTGTTTCGCGTTTGTGTTCTAACTTTTTAGAAATGCATTAACACAACATTTTCTCCCTTATTTTTAGTCATAGGATATGCCAACACCGTTTTGCACAAAAGAATATGGAATATGCTGTACTATTTGTTGCTCAGAAAATTATATTTGAGACTGCAGAGCAGCAAGAGCATTATTCCGCTAACTCGCTCACCATCACACGATGCCTCATGGTCTTATTTGTAGATACAAAGTTTTTAGCCGACACGCATATCTATTTTTATGATTGAGGCTATCCAAACCAACAAAAATGAAAGCTACATTCGTTCCAAGTGCCTTCTTCTGAACAACGAGTTATATACAGGGTGTTCGATTACAGATGTAAAAAAATTTAAGGGATGATTATTAAAGCTAAAATAAGATGAAAATCAAGAATAAAAAAGTCGTTTTATGGAGTAATGTGTAATAATACAAATTGTTGCAGTGAGTCTCACTGCTAGGAAAACTCTACATCTTCTCTAGTGTTTAGTCTTTGGTACAACGATCCTCTTTACAGCGGCTTCTTTGGTCTCTATTATAGTACCGCGGAAAGATCACCGACAATACAGACAATGTCGATGATAAAGCGCAAATGCCGAGGGTCGAGAAACTTCAATAGGTCTAACGACCATCAATATATTTCAGCACCGCAGCCATTGATGTTCAGTTGGCCACCTGAAAGTCTAGAGTCAAGAGTCGTTAATCGAGAGTTGTCATATCATACTACTGCATTAAGTTCACGTTAAATAATCATCGTTTTCTGTTTAATCCACTGTAATAAATACATCTATCAATACATTATTCTATCGAATAAAAACCATTGGAAATTCGAATTTCTAACATTTCTGAATAAAGCATTTCTATAATACGTTCACCCATGCGTTTTTTCTCTCTATTCCGATATATATACGTCGGAGATGAAAGGACACGGGGGCCTTCCCTTTGGAATTCTTCGGAAAACCCCCAACATTTTAGTCTCTATAATTTAACTCAATTACAATTGTCCGAGACCCTATTCTTCGAGAAAGATGATTATCAGATGTCGATGCATCTTCACAGTACATGTTCAGCTAGTCTGAGGAGCCGCTATAAATCTTAGGGTTTAGTTAACTAAGGTCCTTCAAACGGACAAACAGTCTTTATCCTAACAGTCCCTAAATCTATCACTTACTACGGGAAATCTGCTTTTCTCACGGATGACGCTTCGCGCTAGCAACTTTCTCTCAAGGCCGGCTAGCATCCTTCTCTAATCAACAACGTAAAAATTAACCAATTAACAGCAACGCCCATTTCCCTCACTGCCCGAACGAAGATTTTCCTCGACGACGCCTTGAGACACACCCCATCATAGTTTCCCACTGCAGCATCACCGCGACGGAAAGTCATTCTTTCGTGAGGTCTGATTAGCGAGTTACATAGTGTCTTTACGCTCGGTGAAGAGTCTATGTTTTAACAAAAAGTTGGTTTAGTAATACTTGTACCGTAGACGAGCAAGTCGAGTACAACTTTTGCTTTAGAAAAAAGCGCATTTTGTTATCCCGTTGACCGCGGATTCGTTATTGAACCTAAGATCATTGTCATTAGCATCTCGAGTATCTAATTACCACGGTTACTTGTCAAATTCTGTAATGATCGGAATTATGCTAGTAAATATCTTCTCTATTGCATAACAACAATGTCTAATCCAAATGAAGATTCGCTTCATGTCCCTAATCTTAATCATAATGTGAACCCGACATATATATAAAAATGTCAACACAAATTAATGTGCAGCAAATAAAAAATTATACTTATTGCGTTGAATAACTCTTTTAAGTTTCTGATAAGCAGCTTGTTCGTTTTCTCAGTAGGTATACCCAACAATACTTTTGAAAGGAGCACCTCAGCTATCCTGTCTGACCCTGGTTAATTTCGAGAAAATTATACAAAAATAACGAAAGTGTTGGTAAAGAATATCGTAAACTTTTTTCTGAACGAACTCTCCACTGCTACCTCGTTATGTAACATATTCTAGTGATTTTGTTAGGAGAATTGTATAAACATAAAGCTGGGGTTAATTGTAGATTTAATATAGATTTAAGTTATTCCGCTGTAGTCTTTTTTTAGCTTCTTCACTTTTAATTTTTTGAATATTTTTATCTCCTTTATTTTTGTATTCTTTTTATTTTTTGAATCTTTTTTTTAGTTCCAACGCGAGTGATTTGGGTGTGTGAAGTGTGTAGTGTATATAGTGCGTGTTGTATGTACCGTGCTTATTGTGTATTTCGTTTCCAAGAAAATGGAGCATATATTGAACACATACTGTAATATAAAACGATTGCTATTTTCGTTGCAATTTTTCTATGTACAGCCTGGACACCTGTGGTACGTGTGTGGTTTTCCTGTGTAACATGTAACAACAACAATAAACGTTGTTTATATGTGTTATTATTTATTAATTACTTATGAACGCAAAGAATTAAAGGAGACATCAATTTTTTCTATTTGAAAATTTCATGAGTTTTATGTTGTTATGGATTTTAATTGGTAGACAGGTGTAATACTTTTAATCTACGATTTTTCTCACAAAATGTTGCGCGGGATAGTTTACGTCTTCGAATGTCATGATCTTCTTCTCTACGACTTGTACCGGGTAAGCTGCTGCACACATATCGTTCGACACGAATCGCTGTGCGGCCTGCAGCTCAAGCTGACCTATTCTCGTCCATGTGAGGAGGTTTGCATGCGTACAGGGGCATTTTAGCTAATTTTAACTGGCAATAACTAAAAAACAAAGTTGAAAACGCAATTTCTTTATTCTTGATTTCCATCTTTACTTTTCTTCAAAAATCACCCCTTAAATTCTTTTACACCTGTATATTACTATACTTTATAAAATATATATGTCGGAGATGAAAGAACACCGGAATCCCTCCTTGGATTTGCGGGAATACCGTAACTTTGTAACTTAGATTAAACAAATGTCGTTCCGATTGTTCGAGATTTATGATCATGAGCTTGGGCTCGAGGCGACAATCAGTCGCCGAACGTAGCCGCGGTCAAAGGGATGAACGTTTTATCTAACAAAGGCACAGAGTAACTCTATACCTCTCCTTAAAAGAAATAGTCGTAGCGACACGTGGCAGTAAATACTTCAATAGTTTCTATCCCGCGGCCCGCCACACGCAGATTTTGTCCTTCGGGTAAGATGACCGCCGGGTGTCGGCATGCCTTTGTAGTGTATGTTTAGCTAACGTAAGGACCCGCTATAGATCTTAAGATTTAGTCAAGCGAAGTCCGTCAAATAGACTTTGTTGCAACTACGGGAAGATAGGAGAAACCTATCTTCCACGAACGTTGCCCCCCCGTCAACAACCTCCCCCCAAAGGGCGGCCAGCATCTCTTTCAAAACGCCGATATGGAGATCGACCAATTAGCAACAGCGCTAATTTCCCTCACCTTTGGAACGAAAGCTTTCTTTGACGAATCCGAGGATCTCATGTCCTTAGAACGACCCATTATAATTTTCCTCGACGGCATCGTCGAGACGGAGAGTTACTCTCCGGTACGATCTCGACGACGATTCAAGTAACTCTCAGATACGTAGTGATTGCCCCATGCATTAACATTGAGTACAACTTAGACGCTAAAGAAGAGTAGAGTTCGTCATCCCGTTGACCGTGGATTCGTTATTGAGCCTAGGATCATTGTCATTAGCTTCTCGAGTATCTAATTATCGCGATTACTTGTCCAATTCCATCATAGTCATATTTGCACTAGTAAATATCTCCTCTATTGCATAATGATCACGTCTAGCGCCAATAGGGATTCGTTTCACGCCCTTAACCCTAACTCTAATCTTAACGCCAAACAGACATACTTAATTATATTTTTTTGCACTCTTGAATTCGTAACGGAACGTATATCTCGCGTTATAGGAAGTGCTATTGTACTACATTGTAACTGTATCAATTATATACACAGATCCATTGATTAATATCTGAAACAGGTCTTTACGTCTCAGAGCTCAAGCTTTCAAGCATTAACTCAAAGATTTGTCATGTTAAACACGATGCGTAAACGAGAAGTCAAGACACATTTTGTACTTTTGCTGCGTATTCGCCTCAAACCGAGGAGTAACGGGCAGAAACGCGGCCGTCACACTGAGACGCGATCTAATACGGTGTAACTAGCAACAAACAACAATTAACAACAGTTGACAATTAACATTTAGCAACGCTTGGTAACGATCAATGTTTGACGCAGGTTATAGGAAGGTAGGTGGTATGTGTAGGGACTATTGAGACAAAGACTATTTGTCCCTTTAGAGAAACTTAGTTACATGAATCCTAAGACAGTTCGTTCGTGAGTGCCGAGGCGTGCAGACGTGTGTCCAGTGCCCCGCAAAGTCCACAAAACAGCACGTGACCATCCAGTTGCTGCTGAGTGCCGAGACGTGCAGACGTGTGTCCAGTGCCCTGTGAAGTTCACAAAACTCCACGTGACGCCCATTTGTCGAAAGCGAATCCAACTAACCTAGCCAGGGGTTAACAGCCTCTCGACTAGTTCTTTCACACTGAATTAACTAGCTCGATGATGGCTCTATCATTCCCAACAGGTTCCCCGGAGCTAAATTATAACACCGCCGTTTTTCCTCCCCCGTGGCAAGAGGGCAACACATCTATCCTGGTAAACGACCATCACACGAAAAAACGAAAGCTCGAACCAACCAAGACAAATGTAAACAAGAGTCAAACTAAACCACCAGCCAGCCAGGTGACCACCTACAATAGATTCTCAATACTGGAGTCCACGGAAGACTCCATGATTACAACCGAAAAGGTAAATAATATCCATACTCAAAGAATTCCCCCTCCCCCACCGATATTCATTAACGACGTAATCGACATACAGTCAATGATTAAGACTATCGAAAAAGACATCAGCAAAGAGGAGTACAAGTTAAAGATTAACAACAACCACCTGAAAATACTGCCGACCCACCCAGACGCCTATAGAAAGTTAACCAAGCTATTAAAAACGTTAAACGCCAAATTCCACACATACCAGCTCAAACAAGAAAGACCATTTCGAGTGGTGCTACGCAATATCCACCACTCAGTCGATCTAGACGAACTAAAGTGCGAACTGTTAAATCACGGCCACGAAGTAACTAACATCAGCAACATTAGGCATAGAATCACAAAAAACCCACTATCCTTTTTTTTTTATAGACTTAAAACAAAAAACAAACAACAAAGAAATCTACAACATCAATCGGCTGATGAACTCCATAGTTAAGTTCGAGCCACCTCTTGTAAAGAAAGAAATAATACAATGCAAAAGGTGCCAAAGGTACGGCCACACGCAGAAATACTGCAATCATAACTTCCGGTGCGTAAAATGTGCAGGTAATCACCCCACTGACCAATACACTAAATTCCCAGAAACCCCCGCCAAGTGTATCCACTGTCAAGGAGAGCATCCTGCGAACTACAAAGGATGCTCAGCCTACAAAACACTACATAATATAAAGTATCCAAAACTGAGACCCAAGGACATAACCATACAAGAACCTTAACCCCCAAAACTCACCACACCAACAGTATCCGACGCGCAGGCAACGCAAGGAAACGTAAACAACTCGAAAACACACAGTGTACACACAGAAAATAGAATTCCCACCCCACAAAACACAGACAACGTTACCAGACTCGAAAAACTTATCGAGAAGCAAACTGAGCAAATTAACAACTTGCTGTCACTACTCACACTCTTCATGGACAAATTCATACGCACAGAAGCAAAATAAAACCAATGCGAAAAGCTCTGTGGAACGCCAACGGTCTAGCTCAGCACAAATTTGAACTAGAACTATTCTTAAAACAACAGCAAATCGATGTGATGCTCATATCCGAAACCCACTTCACCGACAAAAACTACCTCAAAATACACGGCTACAACTTCTACCACACCCAACACCCCAGCGGAAAGGCCCACAGCGGCACCGGAATCATAATCAAATCAAACATTAAGCACTACGAACTTCCACCATTCTAGAAAGACTACCTCCAAGCAACAAACGTAGCAATAGAAGACTGTCATGGTACAATCATCACTTCAGCTGTATACTGCCCTCCCAGACACTCCATCGCCAAAGAAGACTTTGACAGCTTCCTGGACACCCTGGGCAATAGATTCATAGCTGGAGGAGACTACAACGCCGACACACCCAATGGGGCAGCAGACTGGTTACAGTAAGAGGCAAAAACCTTCTCAACAGCATAATAACCAACAACCTCAACTACCTTACCACATACGAACCCACACACTGGCCCACAGACACAAACAAAATACCCGATCTCCTTGATTACCTCATAATTAAAAATATCTCGTCAAGACACGTCCAAATCAATTCCTCGGCTGATCTCTCCTCTGATCATTCCCCCGTGATAGTAACAGTCAGTTCAACTATCATCGAGAATACACTTAATGGCTCCATTCATGACCAACACACCAACTGGCAGCTCTTTAGAGAAGTCTTTACCCACACAACTTCAACCTCAACCTCACTAAAAACCAATGAAGAAATCGAAGCAGCCACGGAATACCTAAACACGAGCATAATAAACGCTATCCGCTTCTCCACACCGGCAATAACGTCCATCAGCAATCACGAATACCCCCAGTACATATTAAAAAAAATAGCTGAAAAACGTAGACTAAGAAGGATATGGCAGACCCATAGAACACCGGAGGACAAACACAAACTAAACAACGCAACTAGAAAACTATCCAAAACCATAAAAAACTACAATAACGACCGTTTTCACAAATATCTCGTCAGCTTGTCCCCCACAGCCGACTCTAACTACTCACTATGGAAAGTCTCCAGGAAACTCACGCGCCCCCCACAAATAATACCTCCAATCCGCCGTCCGCAGGGTGGATGGGCGCGTAGCCCTATAGAAAAAGCCAACCTATTTGCTAAACACTTGTCTGAAGTATTCCAACCCCATTCCTCCATAGCTGCAGCGGACGTCACCGAATACCTGCACACTCCCTTCCAAATGTCCCCTCCTATTCAACCCTTCACTTCTGCAGAGATCATAGAAGCAATCAGTCGCCTAAACCCCAAGAAAGCAGCAGGTCACGACCTAATAGGAAATAAAGCAATCAAGGAACTTCCCATAAAAGGGATTGCACTCATCGCATCAATCTTTAACGCTATCCTCCGCCTTCAACACTTTCCCAAGGCTTGAAAAATCTCACTGATCACCCTCATCCCTAAACCCGGTAAACCAATATATGAAACCACCTGCTATCGCCCAATCAGTGTTTTACCTACTCTGTCTAAACTATTCGAGAGGATGCTCACGAATCGTCTCCTTCCACTCCTAGAAGAATTGAAAACACTCCCGGACCACCAATTCGGCTTCCGAAAACAACACTCAACAGTAGAGCAAATCCACCGCATAACCCACCTGATCAGCCAAACCCTTGAAAAGAAAAAATACTGTTCAGCGGTATTCCTAGACATCCAACAGGCATTCGACAAAGTATGGCATGAAGGGCTACTCTACAGGATCAAAAAGATCCTACCCCATCCATACTACTCCATCTTAAAATCCTACCTAACCAACAGACAATTCATAGTTAAATGCCTAGGCGCCTCTTCCGCAACATTCCCAATAGAATCCGGCACTCCCCAAGGTAGTGTCCTCGGACCCCTACTGTTCTCCATCTACACTGCCGACTTACCTATATCAAACGAGGTAACAATAGCAACATTTGCCGACGACACAGCACTATTAGCTACCCACGCAGACCCGGAAATTGCCTCATCCACTCTTCAGCGAAGTCTCGACACCATGGAAAAGTGGTTCCAAAAATGGGGCTTCAAAATAAACGAAAAAAAATCCTCTCATGTAACCTTCACGCTCCGATAACAAACCTGCCCCCAGGTCACCATTAACAACACAATAATCCCAAGCAAGGACTCCGTAAAATATCTGGGCATGACCCTGGACAGGAGGCTAACTTGGAAAAAACATATCTCAGAGAAATCAAAAACTAAGAAAATTCTATTGGCTCACGGGCCGACGCTCCAAACTAAACATACAGAACAAAATACTCCTCTACAAGGCCGTAATAAAACCTGTCTGGACCTACGGAATCCAACTATGGGGAACAGCAAGTAACTCCAACATTGAAATACTCCAACGCTTCCAATCGAAAACGCTAAGATCCCTATTAAATGCACCCTGGTATGTTACCAACGAAACAATCCACCGTGACCTCAAGATACCTACAGTCAAAGATGAAATACACAAGTCCAGAAGCAGATATAACACAAGAGTCAACAACCACCACAACCCACTAGTCACCCAACTACTGGACACGACGGACCAGATCCGCAGACTAAAAAGAAAATACCCTCTAGATTAAATCCTTAGTTTCTACTAGAACCAACAATATAAAACTATTATAATCCATGTCATTGTATCACGCCAAACTAAGTTACTGAAAATTCTCAACGAGAATTGATTGTAAATATTCTAATAACTAAATAAAAAAAAAGAAAAGAAAAAGGTTATATATATATTATATAAATAAGGTTTGTCGGCATAGCGTTTTTAAGATAAAGCGCTTTGTACCGCGAAACCGTTGGAAATTTCCGAGGTCGAGTGCCGCCACAAATCTATAGGAATCAACACAACTGCCATCGAAAAGCAGCTACCAAAATCTTCACCAATATAAATCGAAGCTCAAGTCAAAGAACCACTCACGGAACTAATGGAAAAAATAGCCAATGATGACTGTACTCTCAAACAAATGAAAGATAATCAGGTCAAAGTCCAAGTTAATACTCCTGAAATTTATAGAGAACTTACTCTCGTATTAAAAGATAGAATGCAAACTTCTACACTTACCAACTAAAGAAGAGTAGAAGCTGCAAGGTAGTACATAGATGAATGCATCCTACAACCAACACTATAGTTCAATAATTAACGAACTGAAGGAACTAAATCACCAGGAAAATTAACAACATAATTAAACACGCCGACGTGAACGTGTTAATGAAAATAATGAAATCCATTAATGAAACCGTTAAAAAACCGTTAATGAAAACCATTAAATAAAATCTTCTTAGTACTGAGGTGATAAGGTGTCGATTAATTCACGCAAACACCGGAATATACCTAACTACATAGTTTATTAGAATATACCCGATGCGTATACTAGTCGTACAATATACTTGCTGTTTCGTTTCGCGGTCGCTAATAGATCGGCGCAAAGAAGTATCGGTAAATTGTCGCTGCTCGTATCTCTCGGTAACTAAGGAATGCGTCGCTACCCTGTCCGCTATATTTATATCCGCCGGAGTTGACGACAGGCGTTGGGATTTGAATTTTGAGGATGTTCTCGAAACGTCCCAACGGGCGCCGAGCACGCGACCTGTTTACAATTGTTGGTTTTTTGGGTAGCTGACTCACGAGCCTATGGTCACGGCAAAAACGACGGATTTGGCCTAATGATCGGAACCGCCTAAGGTCGATAGATCTATAATTAGCTCGTGTTTGAGTAAACACGGTTTCTTGTGTAGCGGATTTGCTGGGCAAAAACCATAATGACTTTTGTCGACAAGTACCGCTACAGTACCCCCCTGCCAGTGTTAACGTTCTTTTTTTATGTTAGCTTACTTATGATAGCGGGGGTGCCCTTGCTAACCGCTTAATTCAAACCCGCTTGAAAGCGGTCGGGAAAACGAACTTTCCGGCCCGAACGCGTGGTGTAATGCGCTCTTGCGTCTCCGTTGCTTTGTTGCGCTTGCTCGCTGCTTTGCGGTCGGAAGATTTTCCTAGGTACAAACACGTCGTGGGCTTGTGCGTTCCTTTCTAGGTGCTCAATATCTTCCGACACGATGAAGGCGGGTTTTAGACGGTCTACGGAGACTTTTACGCTTTTATCCTTCACGCGTATGGTAAAGGTTTTTTCCCCACGCTGTATCACTTGATAGGGGCCATCGTACGGCGGTTGCAGAGGGCCTCCGATTGCATCGTGACGAACGAACACATACTGCGACGTTTCTAAATCGCGGAACATGAATGTCTTCTTCTCGCCGTGTTGTGAAGTCGGCAGAGGTCTGATCTCGCTCATTCGCTCTCGCAGACGGTTTGCGAATTCCGCGTTGGCCTGTTGTTTTGCTGGTACGAAAAATTCCGCTGGCAATCGTATGCCCGTACCATAGATCATTTCGGCTGCCGTTGCGCCCAGATCTTCCTTGATAGCGGTTCTAATGCCTAGAAGAACTATGGGAAGGCTTTCGACCCAGTTGCTCGAATTGTGGCATTTGATTGCGGCTTTAAGCTACCGGTGGAAGCGCTCTACCATCCCGTTGGACGCGGGATGATAGGCTGTGGTACGCAAATGCTTAATGCCGAGCATCCGGCATAGTTCTTTGAAGAGATTGGATTCGAATTGGCGTCCTTGGTCAGTTGTTATTTTTGCTGGGACGCCAAGCCGCGCTATCCATGTGGAAAGAAGAGCCGAGGCAACGGTCGTTGCTTCCATATCTGGTATAGGAATCGCTTCGGGCCAACGTGAAAAACGATCGATACATGTTAGACAATATCGGCAGCCTTGAGAGTACTGCATGACGATAATGTCTAAATGTATATGCTCGAATCGTCCTGCGAGCTCTCCGAATGTTCCGGACGGCGTCGATACGTGTCGCGTTATTTTACATTGCTGACAGGGGATGCATTGCCGTGTCCATGTTTGGCAATCTTTGTTTAACGCAGGCCAAACAAAACGCGATTTTACTAGTTTTTGAGTTGCGCGAATTCCTGGGTGGGAAAGTCTGTGAAGTGCATTAAATACGTCGCGCCGCAAGGATTTCGGTACGTACGGTCGTACGATGTCGCTTGACACGTCACAGTATATTTCCGCGTCGTAATCCGGAAAACGAATTTTCTTAAGCTGTAACGCGGATGTACCGGAGTTAACGATGTTGCGAAGTTCTTCATCGTTTTCTTGCGCGGCAGCGAGGGTTTTGTGATCCACGGATTTTCCTATAGCTTCGATGCGCGATAGGGCGTCGGCAACATTATTGTTCAGCCCTTTTATATGCCTTATATCGGTCGTGAACTGACCGATATAATCTAGCTGCCGGAACTGTCTCGGCGAGCACTTGTCGGGATTTTGACCGAACCCATAAGTGAGGGGTTTATGGTCAGTGAAGATAATGAAATTTCTCCCCTCTACGGCGTGTCTAAATCATTTGAACGCGGTGTACATAGCGAGCAATTCGCGGTCATACGCGCTATATTTTCGCTGCGTGGCGTTTAAGGGTTTAGTTAAGAAACCCAACGGTTGCCAAGTGTCGTTCGCGCGTTGCTGCAACACCGCTCCTATTGCAAAGTCGGACGCGTCTACAGCGAGGCTGATGGGCGCGCCAGGTATAGGATGCGCTAACATCGTAGCGTTAGCAAGGGCGCGTTTCGACTCGCTAAAGCTCGTTTTGGCGTCCTCCGACCAGGTAATGGGCATGTTGCCCTTTTTCGCCCCTCGCAGCAAATCGTTGAGGGGTTGCAAGATTTTGGCTACCCCCGGTATGAAACGTCGATAAAAGTTAATCATACCGTGGTACTTACGGAGAGCTTTGATGTTCGCGGGGAGCGGTGCTTCAGTTACGGCTTTTACTCGATCGGCGAGCGGTTTTATACCCTGCGCGTTTACCGTATGGCCTAGGAAGGCTATCTCATCGACGCCGAACTCGCACTTTGCTAGGTTGATTACAACGCCGTAATGATTTAGACGTTCGAACAAAATCCGCAAGTGCTCGCGGTGCTGTTCCTCGGTTTCCGAAGCTATCAGGAAGTCATCGATGTACGCGTATACGAAATTTAAGCCACGCGTGATTTCATCGACGAAACGTTGACACGTTTGCGCGGCGTTTCGAAGCCCAAACATCATATTGGTTGCCTCGAAAAGGCCGAATGGTGTCGCGATCGCTGTTTTTTAACGTCCTGAGGCGCGATTGGAATTTGATGGTAGGCGCGCACTAAGTCAATTTTTGAGAAAATGTAGCTGCTGTAGTAGCCGTGTAGCTGCTGCGCGAAGTCTTGGATGTGCGGTGAAGAGTACCTGTCGGGAACAGTGCGGGCGTTCAGCGCCCTGTAGTCGCCGCAGGGTCGAAGACTTCCATCCTTCTTTAGGACGACGTGTAGCGGAGATGCCCAGGAACTCTTCGATGGGCGCATGATTCCTTGTTCAATCAGCCTTGCGAATTCCGCCTTGACTTGCTTGAGCCGGTCTGGTGCGAGCCGGCGGGGTTTGCAGTACACGGGTGGGCCGGGTGTGGTTTCTATGTGGTGCTCCACGCCGTGCCGGATTTTCTCTCGCCCAAAGGCCGGTGGGCGCGTTAGATTTGGATATTTTGCCAACAGTTGGTGATAGACCGAATCCCCCTTTACGGTCTTAATCATGAGTTGTTCACAGTTGGCGGCGTATCCCCGGGTCGTTAGCTGGGTTGTTGTGTCAAGAAGACGTCTTTTTCTTGGGTCCACAAGCAACCTGTAATAGCTTAGGAAGTCCAGGCCGATGATAGGGGTTTGCACGTCGGCGATCGTGAAGTGCCATTTGAAGGCACGTCTGAGGGACAGGTTCAGCTCCATCGCCAAGGTGCCGTACGTTGCGATGGGCGTCCCATTGGCAGCGAATAATTCATACGCTGTTTTCTTCACGTCCCTGGATAGCCTGCTTGGGGGATAAACGCTGGTGTCGGCCCCGGTGTCCACTAAGAACGAGGTTTTCGTTCTCTGATCCACGATAAAGATGCGGCGAGATCCCAAGCCGTCGTCGTCCGCCGCTTTTACGGTCGTTTTCCGACTTCCACTTACACGGGATGGTGCATTTTGTGGCGCGATCGCCGAATCTCGCGTGATAAAAACAAATTCCGTCCTGACGTGGGTTGTCTCGCGAATGGGAACGGCGGCGGAGTCGAGTAAGAGAGTTCGAGCGTCTTCGCGGTCGACGATACCCGCCGATTTTTAAAGCCTTAATTTCCTCCCTCAGCCTGCTGACTTCGGCGGCCAGCGCGTCGTTTTTGTCTGCATGCGATGCCGCTGGCTCGGCGATTGTGCCCACTCTGTGCGCGCGCTGGCCGATACGATCGTACGCCTCGTCGATTCTATCCGCAGTCCTGGTCAGTTTGTCTATGCTCGTATCTTGAACTGCAGCCAGGACTTCCTGATACGATCTGGGAGGCGGTTCCTCCACAGGTTTAGAATGAACTCATCGGACGCGAGCGGGCTAGCTAGTTTCTTTAAGTCGTTGTAAAACTGTGAGGGCTTTCTGTCGCCCATCTCTTCGCGTTCAACTAACCTTTCAACCTTGGCGCTGTCCGAGTCTGTCAGGACGCGGATCAGCTCGCTCTTCAGTTTATCGTACTGGCCGGTGGCGGGGAGGTTGGACACGGTATCCTCTATCTTCGCCAGGTATTGTGGATCGAGGAATCCCATGAGGGCTAAGGCTTTCTGGTCGTCGTGGCTAATGCCGACCACGCCGAAATACTTCTCTAGGATCGAAAACCAGATCCCGGTCTTCGTAGGCATAAATGGCGGCACGCGGAATGAAGCACCGGTTAGAGTTGGTTTGCTCTCCTTTTCCATCGTGTGATTTGCGGACAATACTGTTCACACTGCGACTAGTCTATCACTGTCACCTCTTACATTAAAAAAAAATCACGTCGGGGTCGCCAGTTGAGGTGATAAGGTGTTGATTAATTCACACAAACACCGGAGTATACCTAACTACGTAGTTTATTAGAATATACCCGATGCGTACACTAGTTGTACAATATACTTGCTGTTTCTTTTCGCGGTCGCTAATAGATCAGCGCAAAGAAGTATCGGTTAATTGTCGCTGCTCGTGTCTCTCGGTAACTAAGGAATGCGTCGCTACCCTGTCCGCTATATTTATATCCGCCGGAGTTGACGACAGGCGTTGGGATTTGAATTTCGAGGATGTTCTCGAAACGTCCCAACGGGCGCCGAGATCGCGACCTTGTTTACAATTGTTGGCTTTTTGGGTAGCTGACTCACGAGCCTATGGTCACGGCAAAAACGACGGATTTTGACTAATGATCGGAACCGCCTACGGTCGATAGATCTATAATTAGCTCGTGTTTGAGTAAACACGGTTTCTTGTGTAGCGGATTTGCTGGGCAAAAACCATAATGACTTTGTCGACAAGTACCGCTACATGACGAACGCGGGGTCGGTGAACTAGGCGAAGAACGACCGTTGGATGATCGGTCGCTCGACGATCGACCGCTCGATGTTCGGTTGACACGTGTTCGTGGTTTGCTATGCCCATGGTCATGGTGCAGATACCAATAAGGTCTTGGTGTCGCTGTCTACAGATGCGACATGACCCAGCGGAGCATTGAGTAAGAGCGTGTCCCTTGACTAAACAATTGGTACAGAGCGACGCCCTTTTGGCGATTTACAGGCGTTCTTTGGGCGACTTCGCTTTGAAGGCATGACAATTCCACAATTCGTGTTATCCGTGGCAGTTCGGACAAACCAACGTATTATGTGTAGTTATGAATGTATAACTTCGCGGCGCGTTCTGTCGCCGACGGTCGTGTTGATCGGACGCCCTTTTTTTGACGGTTGATGCTGAACACGTTCTATCGCCATTCGTCCGTGTTTTCAGAAAATCTACCAAGTGCGTGTATGACGGCAGTTTCTTGTCCGGTAGTGTACGTTGCCATTTGCGAATGATTGCTGAGGGTAGCTTCGACGTGAAAAGCTTTAAGAGAATGGCGTTTGACGTGACTGGGTCCCCGAGTTTTTCTAACGCTTGGAGATTTACCTTGACTGTCTCGATAAGATCGTCTATAGCTTCGGGTGTTTCCTTAATTATCTTCGGATAGTCGAAAATCAAGTCCCAGTGACGCATGCAGATTTGACGGTGGCAGTCGAATTTTTCCTTAAGAACGTCCATGGCGATTGCGTAATTTGCCTCGGTGATGGCTAATGATTGTATGCTTCGCGCGGCCCATCCAGTCAGGGCTGATCGGAGATGATAAAATTTCTGAACCGGTGTTAAATGTTCATTTTGATCTATTGTTGTCGAGAAGGAATCGTAAAATGACTGCCAATCCTCGAGGGCGCCATCAAATGTAGGTATCCGAACCTCCGGTAGTTTAAGCGAAGCAGACTCGCGACCGGATGCTGATTCGCCGCTTGTCGATTGTGACGGCGTACTTCGTCGTATATTGATTAATTGTTTCGTTATTCGGCGTTGTAGTTTTTCGTGTGCTTCCGCTAGTTCAATGCCGCTCGCGATCTCTCCCTCGTCTATAGCTATGATCTGGTTTTGTAAGGCACGGAGTTCCGTATCGTAGGTTTCTAGACGCTCTTTAATTTGTATCAAGTCGATCTCTTCCGGACAGCCTGATTTTTCGATGTCGTCCAGTTTTTTTGCGAAGCGTGTAAACTGGGCGATATAGTAGCCCCGGCGACGACGCAAGGTGGCGAGTTCGTTTCCGGTTGCCATTATTTGTTATGTAATTGAGAGAGAAATCATTTGAAATTACTTCTGTTTGGTGATTGTCCACTTTGGGGCAAGAGGTTGTGTGGTTGCGTTTCAACCACCGAATTATACCTCTTCAAAGGTGACGACCCTTTACGTTACTGACCTCGCCGGGGTAGTAACGCTTCCGCTGCTGGTTGTGTTGGGTTCACGTGGCACTGTATGATAGTGGGTGTCACTGGCGTGCACTTTTCACTTGACACTGAATCCGGTTCAAAGGACCAAAATGTTTCGGCCGTTCGCGGAGAGACGCGATCGCTAGATAACGCGTCAACGAGAGTCGTAAATTCTCGTTATGATTAAACAATCGACGCCACGAACTGATTGATCCCCTATTTCTATTACGAGAATAGAGGTGGTTAGGTTTGAGTGTATATGAACAACTATACTGGGTTGGTTGATAAAAGTTTAATAAAAATAACGAAACAACAAGTTCAGTCAAAGATCAACAATTAAAAACGAAAAAGATAACAGTCAAGGTTTGTTTAGCGGTTTGCTTATAACGAGATCTATCGCACTTCGCAGCTTGAGACAGACGTTATGTGTTAGATTCGATTCAATGTGTAACGTTCGACGTGTCACAAGGAACTAACTGACTTTAGATGATTCCTTTGTCTCATGTTTAAGACGACCCCCACTCTACTTAGGTCACGCCACCGTTCGCGCCTATGATCACGTATGTCTGTTCTTGCGTGAAAAACGTAACGGACAAAATTCGACGTTTCCAGAACTCGCTGCTTGGCGACAGCTATGCGCTAGTCGATACATTATATATGATCTGGCGGTCAGATGAAACGATCTGCCTGCGACATTGTAGGGCTGCGAGCGACGGTTAGAAAATACAGCGTGTGGCAAGCCTCGTGGCGTAACAGACGTTTCATACCGGGGGCAGCGAAAATCCTACAAAACACTTGTGGCGGCACTCGACAAGCCAAATACCACCACTCGACACTAACTAGTGCTGGACGACGGCAGCGCAGTGGTTAACGTCTTAGGTTGCGAACGTTCGGAACCCGGGTTCGAATCCCGGCGACCGGAGTCCGATTTTACTCCCACGCACCAAAAAACGGAGGAAAAATCAGCAGCACCCAGCAGCAGTACATCTACAACCCCCAGTGACAATTACAGCGGACCAGGCCCAACTACTACACAACTATAACTCACGGCCACCTCAAATTGGTGACCCCGACGTGATTTTAAGTGAATGAGGTGATCGTGATAGTGCTTGTGAGATTTCAAACGCCGCGAAGTTAAGACAGTGCAAAATGACCGATACCGCCGATTTTGAACATGCGACGGTCGGGGGTAGCAACGTAGACTCGATAAACGCGCTCCTCCGTGTACCACCTTTCTGGCCTGACGATGTTGAATTGTGGTTTACGATGCTGGAAGTG
This sequence comes from Bombus affinis, assembly GCF_024516045.1. NCBI lineage: Eukaryota > Metazoa > Arthropoda > Insecta > Hymenoptera > Apidae > Bombus > Bombus affinis. The sequence continues at coordinate 2,334,115 of NW_026108821.1, forward strand.
CAGTTCGCAACCGCTCGGATCACGAGCGACCAGGAAAAATTCCAGACCGCTGTTGCACACCTCGATAAGTCGCACGCGAGATTAATCCGAGACGTATTGACCGCCCCGCCGGCGACCAGATGTTACGAGTTCGTCAAAAAGGAGCTCATCAAGAGACTGGGAGAATCGGACGCCAAGAGACTCCGACAAGTAATCGAGAAGGAACAAATGGGCGATAGGAAGCCATCCCAGTTCTACCGAGATCTAAGAAATTTATCCACCAACGCGTTAGCGGACGATTTCATTCTTACTGTCTGGGAAGGCCGACTCCCGCTGCGCGTGAGGAGCATCCTAGCCTCCGTATAGAGCAAAGACCCAGAAACCCGCATCCAAATCGCCGATAGCATCTTCGAAACCACCATGGAAACAGGGCAGATCGTCGCGACCAGCGCAGTCCAACTACCCGCGGCAACCCACACAACCGGTCAGAACAGCGGAATAGGGCACCCCGTGGCAACCGCCTTCAACACGTTGAACGAACGGTTAGCGCGAATGGACGCCTGTATGGCCCAGATGCGAGCGCAATTTGCCGAGCTGAGAACTGACGTACATCGCCGACCACGATCACAATTGCGTTCGCGTACACAATTCCGCCGCCGTCCGCGTTCTCGCGAGCAGCCGCGGCAAGATGGACTATGCTACTACCACGCACAGCACCGAGAACGCACGAGAAAGTGCACATTCCCATGCTCTTGGAATTCGGGAAACGGAACCAGCCGTCCGTAAAAGTGGCAAACGACGACGGTTTAGCATCTCGCCGCATATTCGTAACGGATAGGAACTCGCGAATCTCCTACCTTATCGATACCGGCGCCGATATTTGCGTATTCCCGGGCAGCATGTTACACGGGCCCGTGAGCAAAAGCGAGTACGAGTTGTTCGCGGCCAACGGGACACGGATCACAACATACGATACCGTCGCGATCAATCTAAACCTGTCCCTACGCAGAGCATTCAAATGGAACTTCACGGTAGCCGACGTCAAAACACCCATCATCGGCGTGGACTTCCTAAGCCATTACGGGTTGCTCGTGGACGCGCGAAACAAAAGCCTCATCGACACGGCAACCCAAATGTCATCGATGGGATACACCGCCATGACAGACGAAGTGTCCGTTAAGACCATTATCGGCGAATCACCATATCACCAACTCCTGGCAGAACTCCCGGACCTCACCCGCCCACCGATTTTTGGAAAAGAGAAGACTCGACACGGTGTGGTACACCACATCGAGACCACGCCTGGCCCGCCGGTCTACAACAAACCCCGCCGTCTCGCACCTGATCGACTTAAACAGGTAAAGGAGGAATTCGAGCTCATGATCGAGCAAGGCGTGATGCGACCATCGAAAAGCCCGTGGGCATCACCTCTGCACGTAGTGCTGAAAAAGGACGGAAACCTGCGACCATGTGGCGACTACCGTGCGTTGAACGCCCCCACCGTACCCGACAGGTACTCACCGCCACATATCGAAGACTTCAATCGAAGACTTACCATGCATCATCTGCATCGTAAGCGAATCTTCTCAAAGATCGATTTCGTCCGCGCGTACCATCAAATTCCGATCGCGCTCGAAGACATCGAAAAAACCGCGATAGCAACACCTTTCGGACTTTTCGAAGCAACAAACATGATGTTTGGACTTCGGAACGCCGCGCAAACATGTCAGCGATTTGTCGACGAAATCACACGGGGGCTCGATTTCGTCTACGCGTACATCGATGATTTCCTCATAGCATCGGACGATGAAAGTCAACATTGCGAACATTTGAAAATTCTGTTCAACCGCCTCAATAATTACGGCGTCGTGATAAACCCCACGAAATGCGAATTCAGCGTGCACGAAATTACTTTCCCCGGATACTCGGTAAACTCCGACGGAATTAAGCCGCCGCCCGAACGCGTCGAAGCGATTATAAAATTGTCGAAACCCGCGAACGCTAAGCAACTACGTAGGTACCTCGGTATGATAAACTTCTACCGACGTTTTATACCGGGGGCCGCAGAACCACTCGAACCGCTCAATGACTTGTTAAAAGGCGCGAAAAAGGGCAACGAGCCCATAGAGTGGTCGGAACAGTCGGAAAACAGCTTTCGCGAATCGCAACGTGCTCTCGTGGATTCCATGATCCTGGCGCATCCGATACCAGGCGCGCCCATCAGCCTCACGGTAGATGCATCCGACTACGCAGTGGGAGCAGTATTACAACAACACGCGAATAACGAATTGCAACCGCTAGGGTTCGCAACGAAATCTCTGACCCCCGCTCAGCAAAAATATAGCGCGTACGATCGCGAACTAATCGCAATATACACCGCAATCAAACACTTTCGATACGCTTTAGAAGGCAGAAACTTCGTAATATATACCGACCACAAACCTCTCACTTACGCGCTCAGACAAAAGTTAGAAAAGTGTTCGCCGCGACAATTTCGATATGTAGACTACATCGGTCAATTCAGCACCGATATACGTCACATAAAGGGCCTAGTTAACAACGTAGCCGACGCTCTGTCACGCATCGAAGCAATAGGGAAGTAGTACTATCTAACGTTTTACGTTATTACGTAATAGTATATATCGTTATACGTTATATGGTAATACTATATAACGTTATTTGTAATATGGTAATACTATATAACGTTATTCGTTATATGGTAATACTATATGACGTTATACGTTATAACGTGACAATATACAACGATATACGTTATTGCGTAATAATACACAACGTTATACGTTATTACGTAATAATATACAACGTTATACGTTATTACGTAATAGTATATAACGTTATACCTTATATGGTAATACTATATGACGTTGTACGTTATAACGAAACAATATAAAACGTTATACGTTATTACGTAATAGTATATAACGCTATACGTTATTACGTAGTAGTATATAACGTTATACGTTATATGGTAATACTATATGACGTAATACGTTATAACGTAACAATGTAAAACGTTATACGTTATTACGTAATAATATATAACGTTATACGTTATTACGTTATAGTATATAACGTTATACGTTATTACGTTATAGTATATAACGTTATACGTTATTACGTTATAGTATATAACGTTATACGTTATTACGTTATAGTATATAACATTACACGATATAACGTAACAATATACAGCGTTATACGTTATTACGTTACAATATACAACGTTCTACGTTATGTGGAATATGGTAATACTATATAACGTTATACGTTATAACGTAAAAATATACAACGTTTTACGTTATTACGTAATAAAATACAACGTTCTACGTTATATGGAATATGGTAATACTATATAACGTTTCCGCCCGTGCCTACACGGCCTAGAGTCTCCTAAGGCTCTCACATTATCCAGAACTCCGACAGTTCCTATAACTCTCAAGGGCTTAGAGCTCTTAATGCTCTCCTTCTATCATCCAAGAATAATCCTTCTCTTCGTTATCTGTATCTTAATCAACGGCGTTACTACTTTGTGTGATTGTATAAAGTGTTGGAAATATACATTATTATAACTCAGTGACTCCCAGTGTTATACCGCATCAACCACCCCGATTATCCTAACCGAAATACGGGGATCGAACTATTCGTGGTGTCGATTATTCTAATCGTAACGGGAATTTACGACTCCCGTTGACGCGTATTCTAACGATCGCGTCTCCCCGCGATAGCTCGAAAATACATGGTCCTTCGAGCCGGATACTGTGTCAAGTGAAAAGTGCACGCCAGTGACACCCACTACCATACAGTGCTCGTGAATCCAACACAACCTGCAGCGGAAGCGTTACCACCCTAGCGAGGTCAGTAACGTAAAGGGTCGTCACCTTTGAGGAGGTATAATTCGGTGGTTGAAACGCAACCACACAGCCTCCTGCCGCAAAGTGGACAATCGCCAACAGAAGTAAGTCCAAACGATTTCACTATCAATTACATAAAAAATAATGGCAAACGGAAACGAACATGCCGCCTTGCGTCGACGCCGGACCTACTATATCGCCCATTTTACACGCTTCGCAAAAAAACTCGACGACATTGAACAATCAGACTGTCCGGAAGAGATTGACTTAATACAAATTAAAGATCGTCTAGCAACCTACGAGACGAAACTCCGTGCCATACAATACGAGATTGTAGCTATAGACGAGGGAGAGACCGCGCGCGGCATTGAACTAGCGGACGAATACGAAAACCTACAACGCCGAATAACGAAACATTTATTCAATATACGACGAAGTACGCCGTCACAATCGACAAACGGCGAATCAGCCGCCGGTTGCGGGTCCGCTTCGCTTAAACTCCCGGAAGAACAAACGCGCGGTCTCGAGATCAGAGAACAGTATGACGATATATGCGATCGGCTAAGACGTAACCAACGTATAGCACAACAACTCCGGTCATCGAGACCGGCACACAATGGATCAGCCGCTGGTATCAAATTTCCACGAAATGCTTTGAATCAGCCAACCTCTCACGATCCACTTTTTTTTGAGTGAGGAGGGGAAAATGCTATTACGCATGCCCAGTGACCCGCATCATTGGGTTATGTGGGAATCGGTCGGATGTCGTTGCCATACCCACTAAAAACCCCTCCTCCTTCTTCCTCCGCTTTGAGGGCAGACAACCCCGGTAAAACCTGTCGACAGTCATCAGGGTTGTCCTTTCGTGCCCCGTTATATCTACTTCTTCGGGCAGTTATTGCTCATGTCATCTTCTCAGCCAGTTCAGAATACTGGGCTGATCTCCTTCTGCGGTTTTTCGTTGTTTCGTATTCTTGCCTTCATTGCTCCGCGTAGTTGTTGTTTCACTCGTTCTCCTCCTTGCCTCTTCCCAGGCCCTCGCTGTCACCCTCCTGTGACACATGACGGTCTTGCAGAATTGCCTGAATTTATTCCAGCTCTCGTTCTTGGCGGTCACCGTGGCGATCAGATTGCCCACGTCTATCTCCTCGCCAAGAGCGTTCTCCAGCTCGATCCTTCTGTCCGTCCACTTCGGGCACGCGAAGAGGGCGTGCTCTGCATCGTCGTTAGGGTCTCCACAGTCGAGACAGTTACTGTCGCTGTCCTTGCCAATCCTTTTCCTATAGACACCGAAGCTCCCATGCCCGGTTAGCAGCTGCATGGTGTGGTGATCGATGTCCATCTTCTTTTTGGTAAATAGCAGCGCACTCGGTATTAATTTCTTTGTGATATTCTCCTTTTTGTAGTTGTTCCACTCCTTCTGCCAGTCCTCTTGGGCCTTCTTGCGAATCGCCTCCAGTTCCTCCTTCAGCTTGCAGCCGTCATCCGTGCGAATCTTGGACTCATGGATCTTGTTCCTCTCGTAGGTCTCTCCGAGCATCTTTATCTTTATGTAAATCGGGAGATTCCCGGTCAACACGCAAAGTGCCGCGTGGGGGACGGTACGGTATGCCGTCGTTGTTATGCACAGGGCCGTTCGTTGTGCTCGTTTCAGCTTTTTCCTGTTCTTATCGGTATTCGCTGCTCTAGCCCACACCGGTGCTCCGTAAGTTACGATGGACTCCCACACATTGTAGTAGAGCCTACGAGCCAAGCTGGGCGGCCCGTTGATGTTGGGTAGTATTCCCCTAAGGGCTGCCATTAACTTGTCGGCTCTATTACACACCACCTCGATATGCGCACCGAACCTCCGACTGGAGTCGATGACGACTCCGAGACACTTGATGCGATCGACCGTTTCGATGTCCGAGGAGCCCAACCTGAGTTTCACCACTCTCGGCACTCGCAACCTTGTGATGAGCATGACTTCCGTCTTTTCTCTCGCCAGTGTGAGCCCGACACTCGTGCACCAATCGTTGGCGATCCTTAGCATCGTGTTGACCTTGGCGGAGGCCTCTTCGTTCCTCCCGACGGAATACCTGATGGTCAGATCGTCCGCGAAGGCGGTTGCTCTGACCATTGGCATGTTGTCGAGTCTCTCGAGCAACCGGTCGTATACCAAGTTCCACAGGAATGGTCCGAGGATGGATCCCTGCGGAACTCCCGCCGCCACCTTGTGCTCCACCGTGCCGTGCTGGTTGCTCACGATGATCCTCCTTCCGGATAGGTAACTGCCGATTAGCCTTTTGACCTTCCATGGCAGCTTCCTCCTGTCAAATTCCTCGTATATGCTCTTCCAGCTGAGCGAATTGAAGGCATTGCTAATGTCCAGGGCGATCATCACGCATATTACCTTCTTCTGTTTGCAGATGTTGGCAAACTTCATCACCTGCGTGATGGCATCTACCGTACTCCTCTTCTTTCTGAAGCCATATTGCCTCCGATGGAACGGGTCCATTCCGATGCATCTCTCGATGATCTTCTTAAAGCATTTTTCCCACATCTTGCTCATGGTTGGGAGTATGCTTATCGGCCAGTACGCTTTAGGGAAACTGGGATCCTTTCCCGGTTTCCTTAGCAGTATTACTCTGGCCGTCTTCCAGCAGTCTGGGATCCTTCCTGATTCGGTGATGCCGTTGAACGCCCTTGTCACGAGCTCGCTCCTGCGACTCGCTATCAGCTTCGCGATCTCGCCCGGCACGCCATCGACTCCAGCAGCCTTCTTGGTGTTCATTCTTCCGGCGGCATCGACGACATCGCCTTCGCCGATGGCGACGCTGAGGCTGGTGTCTCCTTCTTCTTTGGTCTCTGCCTCTTCGCGGCCTTCGCAATGGGAGGGTCCGTGTCCCATGGTGAATAGCCTCTATAGGACTGCCTTCACCATGTCGATCGGCATGTCGTTGGTTGGTCCCTTGCTTTTACATCTCTTCATGACCGTGCGATAGGGTTTGCCCCAAGGTTCGCTCTCCAGTATCTTGCAGTATTCTGCACAAGCTGTTTTTTTGCCGCGGGCAATCTCCTTTTTTAACTGCCTTCGGATCTCCTTGTAGGCGTTGACGAGGGGCTCGGTGTTGCCGGCATTCTTCTTCCTTTCTCTCGTCACCTTCCTGAGCGCTTTGTGCGTCTGCGCTCTAAGTTCCGCGATCATCGGGTTCCACCAGTAGTTCGCGTACTTGCGGCGAGCCGCACAGTTCGCCTTCCTTAGCATCCCTTCGCACGTATCTTCGATGCTCTTTTGCAAGGACTCGGCCCCAACCGCACCGATAGCCGCGTTGAGGTCCTCCTTCTTCAGTGCGTCGTCGAATCTGCTCAGGAACTTCTCCGGCGACATGTCCTTGGTCACGTACCTGTAGAACTTCGATACGGTCCGAGTCTTCCTCGCCTTAAACCTGTGGAGCACGTACAGATGGTCCGAGGCCGAGTATTTGTCCAAGACCGCGCTTCCGGCGTGTGTCTCGCTGACCTTGTTAGATACCCTTATTATGTCGGGGAAGCTCGTCTTCCCGTTCATGAAGAAGGTGTACTTTTCCTTGAGCCTCACTGGAAAGACCCGGTGGCCGCTTAATGCCTCCATTAGACTCTCCCTCTCTTGTCTGTGGTCGATCCTCCCCAACGGGTTGACTTTGCGTTGAAGTCTCCGGCCACGACGACCTTGTCGTGTCTTCTAGCAACGTTCTTCGTCATAGTTGACAGCGTGTCTATGTACTTGGAGTATGCTAGTTTATTTATGTTGGGCGAACAGTATCCGCTGAAGCAGAAGACGTCGCCGACGCGGACGCCCACTATCCCGTCGCTCTTGACCTCTGTTGTTTCATCAGGAAGTTTGCCATTGAGGAGTGTGACCCATATCGAGGCGTCTCCTTTGGTGTCATTAAACCAGTGCGGTAGCTGTCTGTTCGGCTCGGATATTATTATTATATCCGGCCTAAGTTCGATCGCGCATTGGTGCATCATGTCTTGCGCCAGCTTGCATCTGTTGAGGTTTATCTGCAGTATCCTCATTTTTTCGTTTTCAACAGCCTTCTATATTCTGGACATGCCAGGGATCCGGTTACGTGGTCAAATTTCACTCCTTTCTCCTTGCTGCAGATGGAGCAGCAGGGTGCGTTGACGCAGGCAGCTATCGTGTGGTCGTTGGCTCCACACTTCCTGCAAATCTCTTTTCCAGGGCTTATCGCCGTGCATTTGTTTGCGATATGCCCGAACGTGAGGCATCTGAAGCACTTTACCACATTGGGTAGTGCCTTTATCGAGGCTATCGTCAAGCCGGTTCTGATCTTCCGGCTCGCCCCCTCTTTGGCCAGATAGGCTTTCGGCATCGTCACTATTGCCGATTGTGTGCCCCACGGCGCCATTCTTAGGGTTTTTACTTCCACCTCGGTGATGTCGCTTATGCTTAGTTGCATTACTAGCTCCCTGGCTGGTTCTTCCTTGCTTACGAGCGGGTCTATATCCGTGATCTCCACGGAGGTCTTGTCGCGCATTGGTCGCGCTCTCACCTTGCCTCTTAGCCCCGTGTTCATATCCGCCGCGGTCTTTTTGGCGTTGCTACCTGCTTTCAGCTCGATCAGAATGTCTCCTGTTCTGGTCCTTCCAATTCCGCTGCTCTCTTTTAGGGTCTCCCTTGCCCCCATCAAATCTTTGTAGACCTGGATCCACTCCTTGTCTTGACCTACTTTGACGGGGATGGCTTCGGGCCTGTTACGTACCCTCTTTGGTCCCTCCGGCCTCCTTGACTTGTCCAATGCCGCCCTTCCTGTGTTCGCCTTCCTGTCCACCGCCGGAGTGTCCGTTCTTTTTCCTCTCCTTCCGCGGACAGGGATCCAGTCTTCCTTTACATCGCTGTCCGTGCAATCCGTAGTCGCTTTTGCCGAGCTGTTGCCGGCACAGGCTCCTGCGTAGGAGGCCTCCACGGTCGTTGGTCTCTTTCTCTTGGTGTCTCCTTTCCCTTCGATGGGCGATATCTCCTTCCATTTTCCTTCCTTCTCCCCGCTCCTCCCCGGAGGGGTGGTCATCCTGGTGGCCGTGACTATCCTAGCGTTCTTCTTGAGCCTCATCTCGTCCAGCATCAAGAGGAGCTCGATCGCTTTTTTACTGATAGCGTCCGTCCTTTTCTTTATGTCGGCATCCTTTTTGCTCATGAGGTAAAATCTGTTACCTATACCTTGGATTTCGCGGAAGACTTCTGTGATGATTTCCGTCATCGCCTTCCATTCGCTCATTTTGATGACGATACTGTCCTCGTCATTGCTTTTGATCTCGGCCGTTGCTCTGTTCACCATGGCCTTCCTCCTGAGTCATTTCCTTGATGCTGCCGCTTCGCTGCCGCTGTCCAACATTTCCGCCGGTGTGTCTAGCTCCGAGGTGCTGGCTGCCTCGTCCCTCGTTGCCATCGGCTGGCTCCTGGCCAGGCTTCTCGTTGTCCTGCACGCGCTCTCCTCCACTGGAGACTTTCTTATATATCTGGTGATCTTGTCACCTTTCAAGAATTTTTCCTTGGCGATTCGGCTCGCCTTTTCGCTGGGTGGTGTCTTTTCCTTGCTTGCCTGCATCGGCATCTCGACTTCCTCGATGATTCCCGCGATATCTTCGTCAAATTCAAGGTATCTTCTTGTGGTTTTCTTGCATATCTTTTCCTCCGTGACAACTGCGGGTGTTTCTTGGTCCCCAGTCGTGTTTACCGAACGAGGGGAGGCCCTGGGATCGACCTTCCTCTCGCCGTTCGTCCAGTCGTTGGGTGACCATCAGGTCGAGCCTGGGATGCTACTCGAATCACCGACGGGGCCTGGAAGCTCCGAAACCCCCTGAGCCGTAAGTTTATTTACCTTATAAAACTTGTCCATATTGTTTTATGTGTGTGTGTGTGTGTGTGTGTGTGTGTGTGTGTGTGTGTGTGTGTGTGTTCGTGTGTTCGTATCCTAATAAACTTGTCGATGTCGTCGTAAAATCGCCAATCGTATGACTGATATCCGGATATTTCTAAAACTTCACCGTGGCCTGCGTTCTCCTTCTTTGCCTCGGTTAGTGAAAATCCACCGAATCCTGCCCGCTGACGATGCGCTGTCCGCGGAGGGTAAATATTACCTCGCAAGGTCACTATCACTATTCAACGAGGGGAGTCTTAGCTGGCCCTCCATGGAGGCGCTCTCCCCCACTCCTTGGTTACCCAGGTAGCCTGCACGGTGGCGCTTCGGTCGCGCGACCCAAGATGGTCTCCGCTCTGTCCCTAACCTCACTTTTCACACACAGCACTTTGTATCACTTCTCTCGCTTTTATTCCAGCGAGCTCCACTATTTCTTATATTCTCACTCATTCCAGAGCACTAGAACTTCACTTTCATGCACTTTTCCGCCCGAATTCTTTAATTAACCCAGATATTTCGGTTATGCCTACGGAGCGACGTGCACGTGTCCGTTCTGCTTGCCGCCATCATATGTAACTGATCAGCTGCTCTATGTGTTTGATATGTTGATCAAACGTTTCGGAGAAGACTAGGATGTCGTCAATGTAGTTAATGCAGAATTCTGCTAATCCGTTCCTTCTAAGGGTGTTTGCCAGCACCCGTTGGAAAATAGCAGGAGAGATTTTCAGTCCGAACGGTAAACATTTCCATTGCCAGTGTCCATTTTGTGTTATGAAGGCTGTCTTCTCTCGGTCCTCCTTTTTTTATTGGAATTGACCAAAACGCTGAATTAATGTCAAATGTTGAGAAGAAATGGCAATTTCCCACTTTGACTATGATATCTTCAATTCTTGGGAACGGTTGTGGTTCCGGAACTACAATTCTGTTTATCTCTCTGAAATCAATACATAGTCTATCTCTACGATTCGACTCTTTTTAAAAGCTAGTGCCACTGGTGCTGCAAATGGTGAACTTGATTCCTCTATGAGATCGTGTTCTAGTAGTTTCGTAATCTGGAATTCTATTTCTCTCTGATCTGGAATGCTACATCTGTATGGTTTCTTTGATATGTATTTATTTTCGATTAGCTTAATAGAAGCTTTTTGTGATTTCCTGGTTCCCACATCGAATTTGTGTTTAGCAAATACATCTTTATATTTCTCTATAGGTTGGCTTACCTCTGTTTTTTGTAGGTTATTTAAGTGTTCTAGGTTGTCCATAGGCTTACCCGTCTCCTTGTGTTCGGTAACGTTTACCTTTCTTCTCTGGTTATTTCTTCGTACTTCTTTTCTATTAAATATTATTTCCTGTTTGTCATCTACTTTTTGGCTGACCCTCAAATTCTCGTCTTGTCTTAGTTTGAATTCCCTTATGGCGTCCAGCTCTAAGATGAGATCATATGTGAAGTTATTATTGCGTACTATATACACATCTATCTTTTTCTCTATCTTGTTTATCCTCATTTTTAGTCTCGCCCGGCTACTCGTGAAGTCTTTTCCATTGATGGTTTTGAACATGCTCTTGTCTTCTTTTATGTTTGCTTTTATTTGATCAATGATCTGTTGATTGATAAAACTTGCATTCGCTCCCGTGTCGTAGACACCTTTAATCTCTTTTTGATCGTTGACTTTAACTCGCAGTTTTATCAATGGTTCGTACTTCTCCGGGCATTTTAGTTTTTTCTTCCTTCCCATTCGATGTTCCTGCTATATCATTTTCTGATGTGAGCACCTCCAGTGAATTTATTTGTTTGGGTTTCTTCTGGGGGTTTCTGTCTATATTTCTACATAATTCCACTGGGTGGAATCGGCCCGGGAAGTTCAGTGCTTCACAGATTGTGCACGGTTTTTTTTTGATGGGTTTACCTTTTTAACCAGGTCTATCTTTCTTTCTTGTGTTTCTTTCCTTTTTCTCCAGTCTTCATATTGTCCCAAAATTCCTATTAGGTCATTTGTTGTCTGCATATTTTCCCTTTCGATTTTGTCCTGGACTTCGATAGGTAATCCAATGACAATCAGGTGTATCCTCACCTCTTCATCCATTTCCCTTTTTACTTCCAATATTAGTCGTTCTTTCTCTATTGCATATTCTACGAACGAACCTGAAAGGTATATAAAGTTGTAAGCATATCGTATTGCCGGCCAACCTTTATTCTTAAAGGTTTTGAGAAATGCTTCTTTACAATCTTTCCAGTTGTGTCCACCAGCTTTCAGTAGATTTGTTTGGTACCATATTTCTGCTGTTTTTCCTAGATACTTTCATAAACCTTTGACTTTTTCCTCATCGCTTTTTATTTTGTATTTTTTGCATTCCTCTTCATACTCTGATATCCAGTTTGTGGCTTTCTGAGTTCCTTCAAATTGTTCTATATTGAAGTTTATTTCCTCTATTTCCCTCTTATCTCGTCTTTGGAGGGTCTCTAGAAGTTTTTCAATGTCCAGGTTGGGTTTCTCGATTTCCGTTTTTGTTTTTCTTGTGGACGCGCCAAAGGATTGAGTATCACCGCGAGCAGAGATAACCACGTGCCGAGAAGAGTTCGACTCATTATCAGCGAAACGTAAAACTGCAACGCTCGTTGGGAGATCGCATCAGCAGGTGGATGAAACCGTAACACACTTGGGAAGGAAATCAGCAGAAGCGAAGACTAAAGCGTCCGCAGAGATAACTACGTGCCGAAACTACGCGTTCTCGTGGGAATAAACCTTCACGAGGCAATTATCCCATGGCAGTTTTATTATAAATAGGAGTTGTCGCCTACAACAACAGTCAGTCATTAAGAAGTTAGTCACAATTATGTTCCGGAGCAGTTACGGTCCATCAGATTCTGCAGTTACGCAATAAATATTAAGAGTCACTATCAATAACCACATACTCTCGTAATGCGATAGACAATATATTTTTACAGGGTGGTTGGTAACTGCAGGATGGTGGTACAAGCGGAAAGAAGGTGATTCTACGCGAAAAAAGAAGTCGAGAATATAGAATAACAATTTTTCGTTTGAGGCTTTGTTTTCGACAAAATCGACTTTGAATGTTCGCTCGGTACACGTGCACTTTACCACGTCTCGTTATAACAGATCTCACTGTAGATCGTTGTCTCGATGGATATTATTGCAGTTTAAGTTTGTTTCTGCCGTAACGGAAAATTAGGAATACATAATGAAATAATATGAAGTAATCATAAAATTTATTATTACAAAAATTGCTGAAAATGTTGCCCATTCTGCCGAACACATACTTCTGCTCTTCTAATTAAATTTCTATGAACACTTTCAAAGTCGATTTTCTTGAAAACAAAGCCTCAAGCGAAAAATTTTTATTCTATATTTTCGACTTCTTTCTTCGCGTAGAATCACTCCCTTTCCGCTTTTACCACCAGTTACCAACCACCCTGTATATGGATATATATATATATATACATGTGTATTGTAGTATCGTGAGGAAAAAACCTGGTTAGAAACAAACCAAAACATTGTCGTCTGACCTTCGGCTGTTGGTTTACACAAGAGAAAAACCTATTGACTAAAGTCACCTAGTCCTTGCGGCACGAAAACAGGACCGGATTAGGAAAAGGACAAAATAACGTTGATCGAGAAGTGAGAACGTTTTATCGAGAGGTCAGAGATAGTCGAGAAGCGGAGGAGTAGAGTTGTAGAGTTGAAAGAGTCAGCGGAGTTGCCCGAGTTGCTAGCGATGTTGACAGATTGAGTTGTTAGAGTTATAGAGTTGCGAGAGTGATTTGAGTAGAATAAGATTTTTGCGTTTAGTTCAAGTTGAACATTTATCGTTCTCTGTCCAATAAACCTCTGTTATTTTTATTTATCTTAAATAAATAGCATTAGGAGAATTTTACAAATCTAAATTATCCTAATCCTATCCTTTCCGATACTACATTTTGGGGGCTCGTCCGGGATTGAAACCAGACAGAGAACGACACGTTTTACGGAACTACTCGTGCTGAAGAGAAAAGAGTTGAAAATGGCAAATTGTGAAGAAGAACAGTTTTCAAGTGAGGAAAATCTAACGCTGGAAGAATTAAGAAACAAGCTTGCACAGTTAAATCTACCAATATCTGGTGCAAGGTCAGTGTTGGTTGCCAGGCTAAGTCGAGCATATAGTACTGGACAACCAAGTCCTAAAGAGCCAGCAAACGGTAAAAAGACCACGGAGGAGCAAGGTTCAGGGGCAATACCAAAAACTAAGCGTGATCGAGATGAAGACGAAGATCTCGAGGAGCTTAGGACAAAAGAATTAAGAGAACGTCTTGCTAGTATGGGGCTAGAGACGAGAGGAAGAAAAGCTGAACTACGTGTGAGACTACAGGCGGCGATGGAAGAAGAGAATACGTCGTCGGAAGAAGAGAGCGACGACGAAGAAGACGAAAGAGAAAGCAAAAGGAACGTGCGAGGTGTATATCAAAAACCTGACAAATTCCGTAGGAAAGCACGTAGGTATATAACAGTAAGTGTTCAGGATGTCCAAGACGCCTTAGAAGTTTTTACAGGCGAAAACAACGAAAATATTAATCAATGGTTCGAGGCGTTCGAAGAAACTGCAAGCATATATAGGTGGACAAAAGAACAAAAGGTAATTTATGCAAAAAAGTTGATGAACGGATCGGCAAAAATATTTGTGAATTATGAGTACCATGCTAGAACTTGGCGCGAGTTAAAAGAAGGTCTGATAAGGGAGTTTTCGAAAAACTTTAACACTTTGCAAATACACCGCTAACTGCAGGAAACAAAAAAAAAAAAAAAGAGACGACGAAGGATGTACAGCGTACATGTACCGAATGCTCGGTATAGCCAGTCAAATGAATATGGAAGAAGCAGCAAAGATAAGGTACATCATAGATGGAATAAGAGACAAAGAAGTCAATAAAACAATATTGTACGGGGCTAAATCAATAAAAGAGCTAAAAGAAAATCTTATCATCTATGAGGAACAAAAATCCCGTATAGCAGAGTCAACTATGAGACCGGTGAGAGCTAAGGACAATGGAAGATACAAGCAGTCGGAAGATGTAGCGAAGTATAAAAGGTGTTATAATTGCGGTGATGAAGAACACGTGTGTGCAGAGTGTCCGAACAAGTCGAGGGGACCTAAATGTTTCGAGTGTAGAGAATACGGATACATTGCATCGAGGTGCGACAATCTGAGCGAGTCCATTAAAGAGGTTGGTAGTGTGTTTCGATTGTTACCGACGAAGCGTGGTAAAGACGTGAAGATCGGAGATTTCGAACTGAGCGCGCTGGTAGACACCGATAGCGAGTTAACCTTGATGCGGTATAATCAGTATGTAAGAATCGGAGCGCCCAAATTAAGTCGAGACATTATTGAATTTCACAGTATCGGGTCTAAAAGAAATTTTGCGCTCGGGAAATTTCCGACAGATATTATTATAGGCGGTGAATTGTATCATATAACGATACACGTAGTTCCGAACACTGCGATGCAACACTCGTTGTTGATAGGTACAGACTTCCTGGATACCGTCGAGATAAACATGAAGAGGGGAGATATCTCCATTAGTAGAATAAAAAACGAGAATTCCGATGGGTTTCCAGAGGTCCTTAAAGTAGACATAGAGACGGGAGCGCGTGAGGTAGATCTATCTCGTGTCGAGAACGTGCAACACAAGCAGGCAGTTGTAGTTCCCACGAGTGCTTGTCTCAAGGACACCGTCGTAATGAACAAAATTTCGTTAGATGAATCGGTTGCGACAAACATAACCGCAATAGCGTCGGGTGGAAACGACACGGACGGTTGCGATGAAGTTTTTGTAGGATGCAGCGAGGATCGCGCGAATTGTAGAGTTGTACAAACAAATTCTGTCGCGAGTTCTAAGAAGCGAACCAAAAGCGAGAATGAGGCGGCTGCAAGAGAATTTGAGGTAGTGCGTAGACGAGCTATCAATCCGACCTCTTGTCGGCGAAGGGCGTTCAACTTATTACCAACTTACAAGGGCGTTATTTTGAAAATATAAATTCGATTTGAAATATATATTCGTTTGAAATATAAATTCTGATTTCCTGATATAATAATTAATAATAGCAAATATCTACAAACAACTATTCGCTGTTGTAACCTTCGACCCTGCTGCGGTTGAAAGAATCGCAACGGGTTACGGTATCTTCAGTAGCTGAAAACGCCTACCGGTTTTCGCAATCGCCCTCTCACAGTTAGCGGATAATAACCTGCTCGTCTTTGGGCACGATTTGCGAAGCCGCATTGGTTCCCGCAGAGGACACTGTTATAAATAACCATTTGTTCACATTAGATGCCAAAAGCAAGATAGAATTCTAAAGGTTTATTGATTACTTTGGATTGAATTAAGCTATTGTGACGTAATCTTATACGTCTTGTAGAGATAGCTTGCAAATTTCCTACTTTTCCATTCTTAACTATTGTTATTGCGAATGATATGTTATTATTCGCCAATTTCATTTCTTTGTATCTGAGCGTTTCTCCATGGAAACTGGTCGCTGCAAGTGCTCTTTCGTCACATGGTTTGTTAAAAATTTCATTCGATGCTAGATCAGATATGTCCAAGCTGCCTAAACTTTCCACACGACTAGAAGCGGCGTAGATTTGCACTTTTGCAAAATTCTCTTTGCCAAGATCAATTACGGTCCTATCTATTATAGCCATTTGTAATCTGTGTACCGCTACTGTCCAGCTTAGCACAAGCGATGACATTCTTTATTCAACATCTCCGTAACATTTCGTTAGTTGAAATATTGCTATTAATGGAGATATGGGAATGTAGCCGTCAGCATATTTGAATCTGCTTCCAATTCTCTCACTTTCAGCTGACCTCTTCGAAGTACTGACATATAAATTTCTTTGCCATTCCCATTGCGTCGTTTATCAAACCAACGGAAATTGGTATGTTTCGTCGCAACATAACTCGTGATCCCTCGGCTAATGTTATTGCATGCAACAGTTATCCATGATTATTTACATCTGCATAAATAATATTTTCGGAAGTTTTTTTCTCGCATGTAGCTGCTTCCCGACTCTCGCCTACTGAATGAATAACGTACACACGACGTAATTTCGCTAATTCATCAATCATTTTTGTGTTATATTCGTCTACGAATCTTACTATCTGGAATATTCTTACTGCTATATCACTCCTTCGCACTCATAGTATTTCAAACTCAGAAGTTGTTATTTCGCCAAACTGTAAATTATCTAATAGGTCGATAAACTCTGTATCATCCTTTTACCTCATATTAATGATGAGTTCGCAGAATGAAACTTGGTACTATAAATTAATCTTTACAGCACACCACTGTTTTTATACAATACAACAATGTTCTTTTGCTGGGAATAATTGCATGAAAGAGATGTCATCGAAGAGAAATACATTTATGTCACCAAATATTTTTTTATATATCTTGAATTCTTGCAGTCTTAAATGAATTATTCGCAAATTCTCGTAAGATACCATTGAGATCTCATCAACAATCAACTATCTTTTATGACGTCACTTTCGTTCCTCCTGTTCAAACTTTTGTCCTGTCACGCGGTTATAGCAGTGCCTTTCTCAATAGGCAAGGGGAAACAGACAGATACAAAATTATCCCAAATATTTCAACGACAGTAACGTCAATCTTTATATATGTCGGAGATGTAGGGACATCGGGCCTTTCTTTAGGAAGATCCCCAATACTTGGGCTCGAGGTGACGTAAGTGGTCGCCGAACGTAGCCACGGTCACGGGATGAACGAAATGTCTTACAGAGGAGGTACCGATGTTGAGGGACACGCTGTATAAGCAATCAAGTCTCGATCAGGAGCAATGCTGGTTTACGCGGGACTGCCTAGTTACGGCGCTTGGGAATTTGTTGATATTCCCGATCGATATGTATTTGACATATGTGACTGTATCTGTCTTTTATTTTGCAATCACCTTGGAGAGTTTACTGTCATCGTCTAGGCTGTCAGTCTGAAAGTAACCCAGCGTCTGAGTTAACGTGTCTGCGTGCTACAAAATGTATTCCATTGTACAAAGAGTTTACCCGTTGACCGTGGATTCGTTATTGAGCCCAGGAACATTGTCAATAGCTTTTGTTATACTTATTAATTATTTCACGCCTAAAATTTCTAACGATAACCCGACATATAAATCTAAGTGGTCATTGTATATTCTTTAGTCGGCATAAATCGTCACAGGATACGATCTTCTGCGAATTATTCATTTTCAACGGAAATCTGTTCGCCGCGAAGTGATGTCTGACGCACTATTAAGTTATAGAAATATCCTTCTCTGTCACTGTTCAAAGTATAATACTGCTGGCGCAGTATAGCTGGTTTATTCCTTATTCGCATACAGCACTGGATAGCCCACACAATTGTTTATTCATTAATAAGTATAAAGAAACGAAACAAGAGTAATAAATAGATAGAAAGAAATTACCGCCTTATCAATAACAATGAAAACCGTTTTACGTTCACCCTGTATTATTGGTCGCTACACTAAAGAATGTATAATAAGATGAAAAATCTTTTCCAAAGAAATATTATCAATTTTGAAATGCATTGCAAAGTGACAAATAATTTTCTTTGTATTTATACAAATAAGGAATGTTACAAGGATTAAATAATTTCAACCATATTTATATTTTATTTATACGCACGTATAACAATAGTTAGGATTACTCATTCACTTACTAAACAGCATATTATATATACCGCAACCTTTTCGAAGGTGGCGCAAAATTAAAGATACTACAATATATAGACATATCCTAAATACATATATAAAGATAACCTTTATTGTTAAGATGAGTACAAAGTGTAAGGAGAAGGGTTAAAACTTTACAAAGATGCCTGGATTTCAACTGAAGCGTTTGGCACACAATACGATGAAAAAACGGTCAGGGCATATTTAGGGATGCTTAACTGTTTCACAGCTCGTGATGGTCTGGACTGTCTCTAAGTTTCCAAAAAGGCTAATTGAGAAAGTCGTAAAATAACCGTCTACAGCCATTCCTGACAATAGTGACGACCTTGATAATAGTCACGAATTTACGACTTCTCATTAACATAAACGAAAGAAATACGAACTACAGAACGAATCCAAACAGAGCTTGTCAGTACGATGTAGTCAAATGAAATGCAAGATATTCCGACGGCAAAATCAAACCAAAACTGATGTAACAATAAATCTAAAATAATGCGATGCATACGTAGACACGGATTTCCGATAAATATTACAAAAATATATTCTTAACCTATGTATATCGCATGGGTATACACACATATCGAAAATATCGCCGGCGAATTTACCTTCATTTTCGAGGTAATCACGCAAATACAAAAGTAAAATGACAGAAGGTGTGCTTTATAAATAATCGAATTATTAATTGTTAATTATCCTCTGAAATGCAAAATTTCATCTGATCGACTCTTACTATTCCTGTAAAGGGCATACGTGTTAATTAAAACCCACCTATATCTGTAACGACATATCTATTTTTCTCTAAAATCTTTTTAATAACGTAGGGGCTTTCAAATTTCGGTACCAATTCCTTATCTACTCCCGGTGCGACGTCCGAATCACGTATCCGATCATCACGTATCGTCGATTTTGATACCCTGTCGCATTTTTATGTTTTCTGTCGTAGACGCGTTCATTTTCTTGCTCAGGCTTGTCACTTATTCCTGTCGCTTAATGAAGCCAAGCTGATTTATTTCAAACAACAATTGCGAAAGACTTTCTCCCGTTGACCTGCAAACTGTATTGTTCTAGGCGAATTCGACTGGACTCTAGACTCAAGACTGCCATTTCCCGGGTGTTTCCGACAATTTTGCCAGCATCGGTGTTCCGTTTGCCTGTGGAGTACCGAATGTAACATGTTCGACCGCATTATTAGTTAGGAATTCTTTGAATGGCCCAATCGAGAAAACAAAAGCCTCGATTGCTAATTACTCGTCTGGGTCTACTTTAAGTTCTAAAATATTTCGTCATGAAAACTCATATTGGTAAACACCAACCTTTTATGTTTTTGTCGACTGGCATGGGCATAACCGTTTGAAAAGGTACGTTACCTTTTCTCAACTACGCAAATATCCTTCGATTTTACCACTAGTCGGTGAAAACTTTGAGCATTTCAAACAATTGCCAAAATATTTCTGTCTTACTTTCAGTCAACCAACGTACTCTACTAATACTTTCGACGATTTTATTGAATCCTAAATGATATTATTTTCCAATTACAGCTCGTGCTAATCGCTGATGGAATCGAAGATCGAGCATCCTCCGATCGGCTCAATATCAATGGTCAGCGGCCATCGAGCGTGCGATCAGTTCGTTTTTATTGCCAGACACAGCTAAATTTCTAAACTAAACAAGTACCTTCACCTCCCCAATGGTAAGTTATTTTATTATTATTATTATTATTATTATTATTATTATTATTATTATTTAATTTGTACTTTACCATTTGTCCGGCTGGAAATTTGGTAAATTTTTCTAACTTAATTGCTAAATAATATGTGGATGGCTACCCCCAGCGGGATACCATCTTCGAGTTTGACTATTTTGTTTCTTTAGCGAGGTCAGTGGGGTGTTTTCTTTTTAGTCTTCTATAAATGGTAAATGTGTTCAGATTTCTTCCACGCTATTTATTTCTCAGGGTTGTGTGTGTATATATATATACACATATACAGGGCGATACTCTACAGCTGTAGAAAAATTTAAGAGGCGATTCTTCAAGCTAAAATAAGATGCAAATCAAGAATAAAAAGATTGCGTTTTCAGCTTTGTTTTTTAGTTATTGTCAATTAAAACTTAGCCGAAATGTCTCTGTGTCCGAGCAAACCTCCTTAACTGAACAAAAGTAGGTCAGCCTAAACAGCGAGACGCACAGGGATCCTCAAATCGAACGACACATAGGCTTGCCTAGCACAAATCGTAGAGAAGAATATTATGACATTTTTTTTTTTTTTTTTTTTTTTTTATTCAGTAGAATATTTACAATCAATTCTCGTTGAGAATTTTCAGTAACTTAGTTTGGCGTGATACAATGACATGGATCATAATAGTTTTATATTGTTGATTCTAGTAGGACTAATGGTTTAATCTAGTGGGTATTTTCTTTTTAGTCTGCGGATCTGGTCCGTCGTGTCCAGTAGTTGGGTGACTAGTGGGTTGTGGTGGTTGTTGACTCTTGTGCTATATCTGCTTCTGAACTTGTGTATTTCATCTTTGACTGTAGGTATCTTGAGGTCTCGGTGGATTGTTTCGTTGGTAACATACCAGGGTGCATTTAATAGGGATCTTAGCGTTTTCGATTGGAAGCGTTGGAGTATCTCAATGTTGGAGTTACTTGCTGTTCCCCATAGTTGGATTCCGTAGGTCCAGACAGGTTTTATTACGGCCTTGTAGAGGGTTATTTTGTTCTGTATGTTTAGTTTGGAGCGTCGGCCAGTGAGCCAATAGAATTTTCTTAGTTTTTCCTTTAGTTGCTTTGTTTTTTCGGAGATATGTTTTTCCCAAGTTAGCCTCCTGTCCAGGGTCATGCCCAGGTATCTTACGGAGTCCTTGCTTGGGATTATTGTGTTGTTAATGGTGACCTGGGGGCAGGTTTGTTTTCGGAGCGTGAAGGTTACATGGGAGGATTTTTTTTCGTTTATTTTAAAACCCCATTTTTGGAACCACTTTTCCATGGAGTCGAGACTTCGCTGGAGAGTGGATGAGGCAATTGCCGGGTCTGCGTGGGTAGCTAATAGTGCTGTGTCGTCGGCAAATGTTGCTATTGCTACCTCGTTTGATATGGGTAAGTCGGCAGTGTAGATGGAGAATAGTAGGGGTCCGAGGACACTACCTTGCGGTATGCCGGATTTTATTGGGAATGTTGCGGAAGTGGCGCCTAGACATTTAACTATGAATTGTCTGTTGGTTAGGTAGGATTTTAAGATGGAGTAGTATGGGTGGGGTAGGATTTTTTTAAGCTTGTAGAGTAGCCCTTCATGCCATACTTTATCAAATGCCTGTTGGATGTCTAGGAATACGGCTGAGCAGTATTTTTTCTTTTCGAGGGTTTGGCTGATTATGTGGGTTATGCGGTGGATTTGCTCTACTGTTGAGTGTTGTTTTCGGAAGCCGAATTGGTGATCTGGGAGAGTCTTCAATTCTTCTAGGAGTGGAAGGAGACGATTCGTGAGCATCCTCTCGAATAGTTTAAACAGGGTAGGTAAGAGACTGATTGGGCGATAGGAGCTGGTTTCATATATTGGTTTACCGGGTTTGGGGATGAGGGTGATTAGTGAGATTTTCCACGCCTTAGGAAAGTGTTCAAGGCGGAGGATGGCGTTAAAGATTGATGCGATGAGTGCAATCCCTTTTATGGGAAGTTCCTTGATTGCTTTATTTCCTATTTGGTCGTGACCTGCTGCTTTCTTGGGGTTTAGGCGACTGATTGCTTCTATGATCTCTGCAGAAGTGAAGGGTTGAATAGGAGGGGACATTTGGAAGGGAGTGTGCAGGTATTCGGTGACGTCCGCTGCGGCTATGGAGGAATGGGGTTGGAATACTTCAGTCAAATGTTTGGCAAATAGGTTGGCTTTTTCTATAGGGCTACGCGCCCATCCACCCTGCGGGCGGCGGATTGGAGGTATTATTTGTGGGGGGCGCGTGAGTTTCCTGGAGGCTTTCCATAGTGAGTAGTTTGAGTCGGCTGTGGGGGACAGGCTGGCGAGATATTTGTGAAAACGGTCATTATTGTAGTTCTTTATGGTTTTGGATAGTTTTCTAGTTGCGTTGTTTAGTTTGCGTTTGTCCTCCGGTGTTCTATGGGTCTGCCATATCCTTCTTAGTCTACGTTTTTCTGCTATTTTTTTTAGTATGTACTGGGGGTATTCGTGGTTGCTGGTGGACGTTTTTGCCGGTGTGGAGACGCGGATAGCGTTTATTATGCTCGCATTTAGGTATTCCGTGGCTGCTTCGATTTCATCATTGGTTTTTAGTGAGGTTGAGGCTGAAGTTGTGTGGGTAAAGACTTCTCTAAAGAGCTGCCAGTTGGTGTGTTGGTTATGAATGGAGCCATTAGGTGTATTCTCGATGATAGTTGAACTGACTGTTACTATCACGGGGGAATGATCAGAGGAGAGATCAGCCGAGGAATTGATTTGGACGTGTCTTGACGAGATATTTTTGGTTATGAAGAAATCAAGGAGATCGGGTATTTTGTTTGTGTCGGTGGGCCAGTGTGTGGGTTCGTACGTGGTAAGGTAGTTGAGGTTGTTGGTTAGTATGCTGTTGAGGAGGTTTTTGCCTCTTACTGTGACCAGTCTGCTGCCCCATTGGGTGTGTTTAGCGTTGTAGTCTCCTCCGGCTATGAATTTGCTGCCCAGGGTGTCCAGGAAGTGGTCAAAGTCTTCTTTGGCGATGGAGTGTCTGGGAGGGCAGTATACAGCTGAGGTGGTGATTGTACCATGACAGTCTTCTATTGCTACGTTTGTTGCTTGGAGGTAGTCTTTCTGGAATGGTTGGAGTTCGTAGTGCTTGATATTTGACTTGATTATGATTCCGGTGCCGCCGTGAGCCTTTCCGCTGGGGTGTTGGGTGTGGTAGAAGTTGTAGCCGTGTATTTTGAGGTAGTTTTTGTCGGTGAAGTGGGTTTCGGATATGAGCATCACATCGATTTGCTGTTGTTTTAAGAATAGTTCTAGTTCGGCTTTGTGCTGAGCTAGACCGTTGGCGTTCCACAGAGCTATTCGCATTGGTTTTATTTTGCTTCTGTGCTTATGAATTTGTCCATGAAGCGTGTGAGTAGTGACAGCAAGTTGTTAATTTGCTCAGTTTGCTTCTCGATAAGTTTTTCGAGTCTGGTAAAGTTGTCAGTGCTTGGTGGGGTGGGAATTCTATTTTCTGTGTGTACACTGTGTGTTTTCGAGTTGTACACGTTTCCTTGCGTTGCCTGCGCATAGGATACTGTTGGTGTGGTGAGTTTTTGGGGTTTAGGTTCATGTATGTTTATGTCCTTGGGTCTCAGTTTTGGATACTTTATATTATGTAGCGATTTGTAGGCTGAGCATCCTTTGTAGTTCGCAGGATGCTCTCCTTGACAGTGGATACACTTGGCGGGGGTTTCCGGGGATTTAGTGCATTGGTCAGTGGGGTGGTTACCTGCACATTTTACGCACCGGAAGTTGTGATTGCAGTACTTCTGCGTGTGACCGTACCTTTGACACCTCTTGCATTGTATTATTTCTTTCTTTACAAGAGGTGGCTCGAACTTATCTATGGAGTTCATCAGCCGATTGATATTGTAGATTTCTTTATTGTTTGTTTTTTGTTTTAGGTCTATAAAAAATAAGGATAGTGGGTTTTTTGTGATTCTATGCCTAATGTTACTGATGTTAGTTACTTCGTGGCCGTGATTTGACAGTTCGCATTTTAGTTCGTCTAGATCGACTGAGTGATGGATATTGCGCAGCACCACTCGAAATGGTCTTTCTTGTTTGAGCTGGTATGTGTGGAATTTGGCGTTTAACGTTTTTAATAGCTTGGTTAACTTTCTATAGGCGTCTGGGTGGGACGGCAGTATTTTCACTTGGTTGTTGTTAATCTTTAGCTTGTAGTCTTCTTTGCTGATGTCTTTTTCGATAGTTTTAATCATTGACTGTATGTCGATTACGTCGTTAATGAATATCGGTGGGGGAGGGGGAATTCTTTGAGTATGGAGATTATTTACCTCTTCGGTTGTAATCATGGAGTCTTCCGTGGACTCCAGAATTGAGAATCTATTGTAGGTAGTCACTTGGCTGGCTGATGGTTTGGTTTGAATCTTGTTTACATTTGTCTTGGTCGGTTCGAGCTTTCGTTTTTTCGTGTGGTGGTCATTTACCAGGATAGTTGCGTTGCCCTCTTGCCACGGGGGAGGAAACATGGCGGTGTTATAATTTTGCTCCGGGGAGCCTGTTGGAAATGATAGAGCCATCATCGAGCTAGTTAGTTCAGTGTGAAAGAACTAGTCGAGAGGCTGTTAACCCCTGGCTAGGTTAGTTGGATTTGCTTTCGTCAGCTGGGCGTCACGTGGAGTTTTGTGAACTTCACAGGGCACTGGACACACGTCTGCACGTCTCGGCACTCAGCAGCAACTGGATGGTACTTGCTACTTTGTGGACTTTGCCGGGCACGTCTGCACGCCTCGGCGCTCACGAACGAACTGATTGCTCAGATTCTGACTGCCAATCTGAGAGAGGAAGGCTCGTGGGTCGTAGTAGATGTGGCGATTGATCAGATCCAACCTTGACTGAATCGAATCAACAGGATCAACCGAAAGACTGAATGAAGAGACGTCGACTGCTTGACTCCGACTGTTTGACTTGGGTGGCTTGCACTGACGACTGACTCGAACGACTGATTATGACATTTGACGACGTAAACCATCTTGCGCGACGCTTTGTAAAAAAAATCGTAAATGAATGACAAATAGTATTTAAAAGTAAAAGAAATCAAAACGTTTAAGAAACTAAAAACGGAAAGGCTCAAAAATATCTACAGTAGAATAACCTAAACCTCTACTAAATTAAACTTTATGTTTGTACTTTATGTTTGGCTGTTGAAATGATCCTGCCCTTCCAGAACTGTTTTACCCTCCTACCAAATTTCTAAAATCTAAACATGTTATGTAACAAGATAGTAGTGGAGAGTCCATTCAGAAAGAAACTAATATTTAGTTGCGAATAACTAAAAAAACAGAGCCCGAAACGCAATTTTTTTTATCCTTGATTTTGACTTTATTTTAGTTTCAGGAATCACCCCTTAAATATTTTTACACCTGTGGCCGAACATCCCGCATAATTCCATTAACGCGCACGCTATTAATACATTTACTGTAATTTGTATCAGTACAGATACAAGCTTTCTGTTATAATGTACTGTTATAAGGACTTTCTGTTATAATGTAGTGCAATTTAATACAAATAAATATAAAGTTGACGAGATTTTAAATAATATAAATATAAACGAGTTGAAGTTTTATAGCATGGCACTCGAGCATTGCCATACCAAATGCAGTCTACGACATTTTACGCCGCCTTCGAAAAGGTTGCTGCAGTATACTTATTATACTGTAATATGTAAATAGAGTAATCTTAACCATTGTTATCAACGGGGATCAAGCGAACTTAAAACACCTTGCACAACCACATACTCGAGACTGTAAGAAATATCTGTCGTAATTCAATCAAAAATGAATATTATCTATGTATTGAGTTTGAGTTAGCTTCTCGAATCACTACGTGAAATAATAAAAAATATTATTTTCATAGAATAATGTTATCTAATTAATCATTCGCCTACTATTCTAATAATTGATTCGTTATTAATTCATGCAACCCAACCCTCTGGCAACGGCATTGAAAAATCTAAACCAAATCGGAAACATAGATCATATTCACTTTTAATTTAGCTGTAAATTATAATCATAGAGATATAAGGATAGAGTGCGAGGGCGAGCTGAGAAAGCGAAAGCGAAAGCGAAAGAGAACGCTGCATAAAGGCCTCTTGTGTCCTTGTCTAATAACGCATGCTCATTCGTATAGCAAACATATAAGTGTATAGCCAACACAAACATTGTCAGTGTCATGCCTGATTAGACAAGGACAGAAGACACTTTTATGCAGCGTTCTTTCTACTCCTATATCGCATCCACTTACACGATAATTTAAGACTATATGACTCGCGTACTCTAACTCTTTGTATATCTATGGTTATAATAGACATTTATTGCAGTCTCACAGTTGTTCGAAATTTTGAGTTTTAGAACATGTCTAAGAATCATCGAAATGGAAAGGTAGGTAGCATTTCTGCACTTCCATCAAAATTACTATTAACAAATTGAACACTTTAAACACTCCATCCATTACATAAATCTCTATTATATAATTGTGATAGTATGACATATTTTTAATCTTCTAATCTATGACCAGAGAGGAAACTTCCTTTCTGCTGTGACGTCCATATCTCATAAAAAGGTTATTTGAAAGTGAGTGGTTTTCACGTTCGTGTTCTATGTATATATGTAGCGCTTAATGTTCTAAAACAGACAACAATTTAAATATCCGTGAAGGTCACCTTTTATGAACATTGTAAGTTATAATTTAATTTTATACATATAAGAAATCATTCATATTATAATATTGAAATATACATCTATACAGATATTGCATACATATGTATGTATGTTAGGTTAGAAAAATTTACCAAATATCCAGCTGGACAAATTGTAAAGTACAAATTAAATAAAAAAAAAAGAAAAAAAGAAAAAAAAAGAAAGAAAAGATATGTATCTATATATATATATATATATATATATATATATATGTACAGCAAATTTCCAATTAGATGAATTTTTTACTGTATATTCCAAAAACAATATGTAAAACGATTTTAATTAATATTATCATTTGTCATTTTACATCTACCTATTTACAAAATTACTGTGGACTTGTCTAAAACCACCAGAAATGAATAACATAGAAACTTAGGACTTTACCGTGTCGCTGCTGTTACTGCAAAAAGCACACGACCACAAAGTATTAGTAGTAGTAGTTGGTAATATTAGTATTGCTAACCACTATTACTAGTAATAAATATTAGTAATAGTGATTATGAAAACAGTCAATCATATATATTTTGAAAATATTTAGATTTTTTTCTTTGGTTACACTAAAATAAATTCTCTCTTATTTAAGCAAACGGCTCAAAAAATATTTGTTTAGGTATACAATATAATGTATATCTCCTATATGATTATAAAATGGTACATGTAACTTAGAAGAAACCATGTTTAGAACCTCGTATGACTGGTTACTACTTACAGACTTATTAATATGTGTAAATATTTATAGTATATTTAAGAGATTTATGGCCTAACAAAATGATAAGACTCATTAAATAGACATAGCGACAAATGATTTCTATCAGACTGTTTTAACATTATTAAGCGATCTATTAAGAAGGATATTATTTTACAATTTTCATGTATAATAAAGATTTGGAGGACGTCTTCAGATACTTTAACAAATTACAGAGTATCCTAAATCTAACTCACAAAAGGATATTATAAAAGATGTATACCAACTTTGTCTATCTGAAATATCTCTTATTACTTTAAATAACAGAAAACAGTAAGTTATAAAATATATTTAGATTCTAAAACAGATCTAATATGATGACGATGTATTTTCTTTTATATATATATATATATATATATGGTGATATCATATACAAAGGATCTTCAGAGTCCTTTCAAGACCTTTTAAGACCTTCATGTCAGTTTCATTTTTTAGTGAAATGTCTTATATTCCAATTTCATAAAATGTTGAATAATGAACATAAAAGTACTTCATTAGATTAATTGCAAAATTCAGTGTTACTAAGATTCCTTCTATCTTTCTTTACAGAAAGATTAATTTTATTAGTGTTTTTTAGATGTGTATTTGTGCATATATTGTTTATCGTAATGAGGCTTGTAATTTAGTACAACCTTTGCTTAGATAAGTACACGTTCAATATTTTAGATACAAACAAACAGTAAATAGTGACTATTAGAAACAGCAGTGTTAGATTGTTGGCGTTATTCTTACAAGAATATTGATATTGAGACATTGTGAAAGTCTAAACCACACATATTTTTCATACCAGAAACACAATTTTTTGGCCTGCTCGAACCTTACAATTGTTATTTTTGGATGTTTTGTTGGGTAGTATATCAGTAACACTGCAAAATATAATAGAAATATTTCACAATGCAAGTAATAAATTCGACAAACTCAAATGTATGAGGAATTATTTTCAATATAATCCCAATTCTATTGAAGTCAGACATAAAAGTTATATGCCTTGACAACACAAATTCTACAGAGCGTTTTACCTTTTCGCCTACAAAGAAACTATTACAACAAAGTATGTCTTCCTCCTAATTTTTTGTAAATAATTCTTATTCTTCTCTTATTATTTGAAACAATAAAAATGAAGTGAACAGAGTTGGAGGAATACCTTGTATAATACTTACAGCAGCTACAATATCTACATAAATTTTAAAACATTTATCCTATCTAATATTTTTTAAATTTAAGTGACACAATCTTAAACTTAATAATTGTCAATTGTATGAATTTAAAAGTTGTGTTCATGTGTTACAAAGCCTAATAAACACAAAGAGTAACATGCAGTTTTGTAACAAAATTTTACTTGAAATCTTTTACGCAAACATTCTATGAAGATAAAAAGAACAGTACATATTTTCCTAAGACCACTGTTATATGATTTTTTGCTGTCATATCCCAATTGGTTATAAGTTTCAAACATAATAATGATGAATGCATATAATTCTGTTCATATTCAATTGTCAGTAGTCGTTGAAATCCATGATTGTTTTCCAGATTGGGGTTAGGTTATATAAACTTTTATATGAATAATCTAATATAAAAACGGAATATTTATATGTATCTAATGTTGATATTGACAAGATTTTATGTAATTATTCTATTATACGTATACAATTAGCGATATTTAATTTTATTACTAAATGTATACACATATTCGTATTTACGAGTTATATTTCTTTAAATATTTA
The DNA here is from genome assembly GCF_024516045.1 of Bombus affinis. Taxonomy (NCBI): domain Eukaryota; kingdom Metazoa; phylum Arthropoda; class Insecta; order Hymenoptera; family Apidae; genus Bombus; species Bombus affinis. The sequence continues at coordinate 2,363,508 of NW_026108821.1, forward strand.
TACGCAATTATTCTTCAACCTATTTGTTATTAGAAGTAAAAATACTACTCTTATTTATGTAAAAATATCTCTAGAATCTTCAGGCGACTCTTATCTTTTTAAATGGGACTAAATGTAACATTTAAACATGATAAATTATGTATGTATTTTTTTCTAAAGCTCAATAATTGCCTTTATTATAACGTATAGTCTAACCTATATTCTAATATTCTACATTTCTGATATTTTAATGTATTCTAATATTCTAACGTATTCTAATATTTTATAACTCTGGCATCCTCATATATTCTAATATTCTATAATTCTGGTATTTTAATATATTCTAATATTTATATAAAAGCATTCTTCTTTATTACTTAACGTACATAATATACGTCACCGTGATTCTTCAGGACTAACGTTACTCTATTAAACCAGTTGCACTACCAGCCAAATAATGCATTAACGGATTAATGGATTCTGCTATTAGTTTTTGTGAACAGAAAGGCTGCAGATTTGATATGGGATCAGTTTTATTCGGTTATGTTGCCAGCTTTTCCGTTAGGCAATTATTTCGTTTTTCCCATTAGCTAACTACTTCCTTTCTCCGTAATTTGGAAGAATGTACAATAGACCTAAGGACCTTTTAAGTACCAGTAATAAACTGAAAATACTTGTACGATTAAAGCTTCCTGCCAACTAATAAGACTCGGTTTATGGTGGGGCCTTAGGTTTATTGAGTGTTTCTCTAACGGTGCTTGGGCCTTGACGGTCAGACAATGAAGGACGTCGCGCGGACCTTTTCACGCGACGATACGATATTATTGGAAACACTCGAAAAATGGTGGTTGGTATTAAACAATATACCCTGTATATCTTATAGGAATATTGAAATATACATACATACATATTTTATATATATGTAACTTATTGTATTTTAGGCATATATATATGGAGGAAAATGGTATAGTGCTAGTAGATTTGGTAACGGTATGATTGTTACAATATCGTTCGATGCTCCGGCAATCTATGTTTGCGCAATCACTATTCGTCACTCACTAACTTCGTTACAACGATTCTTTTTAAAATATGGTGACAACAGTCTATGACAACGCTGATAACACTCTATGACAATTTCTTTTTTAAGAGTTTCATATATAGGAAAACAACTACTACTCCAAATACCTTCCATTACGAACAACTTCTTCTGCTTTGCTAAATTTATCAACTCTGTTGTTTGCTTCAAATTCATAGTTAAAGGTTTTTCACATAAAACATGTTTCCCATGATTTAACATTAATTTTGCAATGTCAAAGTGTTGAGGATGTAACGTTCCAATATATACGACATCTGTAAATGTAAAAAAATACAAAACAATAGATTACAACAATTTTGTGTTATTTCACAAAAACTGGCTATCGTATTTAGCTTTCGGTATTTCGGAGGTCACGTGGAGTTTTGTGAACTTCACAGGGCACTGGACACACGTCTGCACGTCTCGGCACTCAGCAGCAACTGGATGGTACTTGCTACTTTGTGGACTTTGCCGGGCACGTCTGCACGCCTCGGCGCTCACGAACGAACTGGTGTACGAATCTGTATGTAGACCCTATATATTTAACTTCCGCACGTTTGATTTACGTTTATCTACGTTGAATTTTCTACAGAAAAAGACTATTTTCAAATTATTCGATATTAACAATAGAGCACGATGACAAAATTACAATTCATTTTTAAGTCCTTTATCTTTGTCACGACCGGCATACTTCAAATCCGATGTACCGGTGATGGAGATGAGAAAGCAAAGTATCGTGACAAAATCATCAACAGCCGCCGAGTATGTAGCTTTGTCAGAAGCAGTGAGTGCAATAAAATTTGTAAAAAAATTATTGAAGAATTTCAAAATAATGATCGACAGACCAATAAAAATTTACGAAGATTATTCTGGAATGATTGCGATATCAAAATTTGGAAACTTGGCAAAAAATTCTAAGTACATTGAAGTTCATTTCCATTTTGCAAATGAAAGTTACGAAAATAAAGAGATTGACATTATAAGAGTAGATTCAGAAAACAATGTAGCTGATATTTTACCGAAGGCTCTAGGGAGAAATAAATTTGAAAATTTTAGATTACTTTTAAAAATGGTTTAATTTTCATAAAAGGTAATGAATATGCAGCACAAAATTAAGGAGGTGTATTGAGATATGTATAATTTTTGTGCTGGTGTCACGACCGGCATACTTCAAATCCGATGGACCGATGATGGAGATAGAGATGTGGCGGCCTTGGCGACAATGTATATCGCCGAAGTGCCTAATGAGTCATCTGTATCCTAACGGTCCTTCCACCGAATGTCCTAGAAGTGTGACAACGGTCACGTACGCCTACAGGGTAGTGGGGATATTGAGGGATGACAAACAAAGAAGAAACAGATGTTACCGAAAGTCAAATTGTAAGAGCTTCAGTCTTGGAAAGTCACGGCTGGAGCTCAGAACAAAATCGCAGTCAGTGTAAATTCAGAATACAAGAAATAAATTCTCTTATTTTTTTTTTTTTTTTTGTTACCTTAATTTTTTCTTTTTGTTCGAGCCCCCTGCTTTTTATTTTACGTGACACTGGCTTAGATTAAATGCGTAGTAGAGACATTCGTACGTGGATATCAATGTGGAGATATGTGTGTGCGCGGCGACTGAGAAACAGATGAATGTAAACATTTTGGTCGGTTAACAGTCTACAAAAGGTCGGGTATGGAAGAAAGTGCTGAGGTGCGTGTAAGTGTGTATCGATGAATATTCTAGAAATCGTTTATAAAATAAATATGTGTCTACGTTAATATTAATGCTGAAGTGGTATGTCGTGATAGGTGTAGAAGGAATGCTCAGATGTTTCAACAAAAAACGTTTATTAACTTGGTAACAAAACAACCATTAACAAAAATTAACACAAGTAACAATTAGCACGTTTGGTAACGATCAACGCTTGACGCAGGTTATAGGAAGTCGGGCGCTCGTTTCGCGTGATCCTTCGCACTTCGCAACTCGGGGCAGACTGAATCTCTTTGATTCGAAAGCCACGCCGATTCTTTTCTTTGTTGGCCATCGATATCGCGCGCGTTTGTTAGAAGTCCGCGACGACTGCCACGTGTGCGGTCTCCCGAAAATTCGGCGAACGAGCCGTAGGGATATCGATGACACCTAAGGCTTGTCTGCATAGCGCTTTTAAGATAAAGCGCTTTGTGCCGCGAAACTGTTGGAAATTTCCGAGGTCGAGTGCCGCCATATGCATTTGATCTCTTCTAAGATTGTTTAATAATGTTGATTGTGGCAAAGATATTTTAAGTTATTTGTTATATATGATTGTAAGAAACATATATGTTGTGTTATTTGTGTGTTAGTCATTTATACAGAATAAAAAGACTAAGAATTCTTAAGTCGTAGCTCCAATGAATTGCTTCAATGCCAAGTTGTTGTATTATATTATTCTATCTTAGAATTGCCGAAAGTTATTTTCTTACTGATTAATAATCATCAGTAACTGTGATAGAAATCTCATAAATGCGAACATTGAGCTACGAAAAGTATCCCATAAACAAACAGGCTTTCATCGTAGTAGTAATATTTCAGTGATAATTTTCTTGCGAACGATGGACTCACTTGAAACTATAATACATATAGTTATTACTACTTGAGGCTTCATGGTGTTAGCCATGTCCAACAGGAATATCATCCCGATTCGAAGCTTCAATCAAAAGATTTCAATTTGAAAATTTAATTCATCAGTTTTTCTTCGACGAAAATCGACGAAAATCGAGATGCTGAAGTAAAACAGATCAAGATATAAATTTCATCTGCGACAATGTTAGTGTTAAATCGCCTACGACATTCCATAAATATAGATAATATAAATTGAAGTCATCTTGAATCGACTGCTGCTTGACTCTTCATTGTTGAATCTTGACTCTTTATTCTTGAGTCTTAACTCTTCATTCTGGAGCCTTGACTCTCGATAGGAAAGATCCAAAAACAAAATTCCTTGCCTCCGAAGTAATTAAGATTTTTATATTTTAATCGGGAGAACTAGTTAAAAGATTCATCTTGGTCATCATCTTGTGATAATTGCAAGCCGAAGGCAGAACTTGTATGAAACAGAGAAGTATCATAGGAGTTACATATATTTATACTTTTGAAAATCTTGACTTGAACGCAGCAAATATAACTTTTCAATGATTTATTTGATGTATTTGATTGAGTTTGTAAAATGTAAAAAAACACTTAAATACTGCATCGCTTATCGTTGACTGTGTCGTAAAATGTACGGTTATTTATTTAAAACATCTCCTGAATTGATAATTTTTCGACCAGTTTATCCCAAAGTTTACAAGAAATTCACAAGCTCTTCAACATTCTACAAAATCTACATTTCATTTGCTTCAATCCCTTAATAATTAAGGTATTAAAGGAACCATCTAGGGACCGAAAAACGCAGAAGAATATAAAACATAATGGAAATCTAGGGTTTGAAAATTAAAATTTTTCGAACATGAGTGGCTTTTTGATTCTTCTGTCATCAGATTCCCTGAATTTAAGCTAACTGAAGATACAGAACTTTGTTCCAAACATAGTTTGTGTCCCAGTTTATAACTTTTAGATTTTGTAGTATCGTGAGGGAAAAACCTGATTAGAAACTAACCAAAACAATGTCGTCTGTCCTTCGGTTATTAGTTTATATAGAAAAAAATCCTATGTGACTAATGTCACCTAGTTCTTGCGGAGCGTTAACAGGATGGGATTAGAGAGAGGAAAAAATAGCGCTAATGGAGGGGGACGATTTGAATTCAAAGAGTTGTTGATCAAGAAGCGGTTGGTCGGGAGCGTTGAGCAGTTGATCGGGAGCGTTGAGCGGTTAATCGAGAAGTGAGAGTGAGTCGAGAGGTCAGAGTTAATCGAGGAGTCGTAGAGTAGTGTGGTTAGCGTTGTCAAGTTGCGAGAGGTGTTAGCGTTATTGAGAGTAGAGTTGTTAGCGTTGTGGAGTTGCGTGAGATACTAGCGTAGCTGAGAAGTTGAGTTGTTGGCGTTATCCAGTTGCGTGAGTGGTCAAGTTAGAGTAAGATTGTTACAATTAGTTCCATATTAAACAACCATCGTTCTCTGTCCAATCAATCTCTGTTATTTTTATTTATCTTAAATAAATAGTATTAGGAGAATTTTACAAATCTAAATTATCCTAATCCTATCCTTTCCGATACCCACAATTTCGTTTTTTCATCTTTATTATTATCATTATATGTATCGTGAACCTGATACAACTTTTCGTAGGTAACGTCTCTATCAACACTTTTCAAATCTTTTTTACTGGATACACGTTTTCTAATTTCTGCTTCTTTGGAAAGTTCTTTGGTATTAGTTGAGAACTTGGTATTAGTTTGGTATTGGTTGAGAACTCGGATGATTTCTCACTCATGATCCTGTCTGTGGTGTCGTGCGTCCTCTTCTTATTTACAGTAAGATTATCCTTTATCATAGCAGCGGAATAGTGTTTGTATTGGGAAGTCATATGGAATGAGCTTGAATCTTCTAACTTCCTTGTATCAGAAACCTTTGATTGTTTCAAATGATCAGTATCCCTCTTTTGACTTAGTCTTCTATCTAAGTATTCATCTATGCATTTTTCTTCCTAGGTTATTGTATTGTATTTTCTTGCTCTTTTCCTGACATCTAGATTAAGTTCAGAGGGCGTTGGACAACTAGCATTTGTAGATACACTCGAAGTCTTTAACTTCTTTCTCCTAAGTTCTTTATCGTTTTTCAATGCTTGCAACTCATCATTAGATAATGTAGGGTTTAATTTGCATTAGAATCAATGTTATCGTTCGACTTACTTTTCTTTATTCCCGGTTTTGTCTCTCGCGATGTTATCGACGATGATGCAGGTATCTTAATTTCGTTTGTTACCCTACTCATACCCATTTTTTCCTCTAATTTACCAAGTGCTAGGTCGAGGTCGGTTATTACGCGAAATTTTTCATCCAACGCGTTCAAATTTTCTAACAATGTCAGGAGCGCGTCCTCATACCGTGAGTTTCATGCGGTCGACATGTTTTCTGTTTATATTTTGTCAATACTCGTAAGAAATTTAATCCTCTGTGGAGCGTATCCCACCGTTGTCACCAAAAAATATTTGTTACGTTCTATTTAGTTGCCGACGAGAAGGTAGCGTTAACTGACGTTTAATGCAACTGGCAATAAGCTCCACTTTCGGCTAACCTGCTATGTGCGGGAATACTGGCATGGAAGAGGATTAAAGTTGTTTAAAATTAAATTAACAATATATAATGATTTATTCAAATCTTACTTGATTTCGATATTGAAAATTGACTGACAGACTGACGGATATAAAATTCTTCGGTTGACAAAATGATGATTCTTCGGTTAACAAAATAATAACTAACTATTCGATAGACAAAATAATAATTAACTCCTCGAAAGACAAAATGATAACTAACTCTTCGATAGACAAAACGATAACTAACTCTTTGATAGACAATGGTAATTATTCGGTTGACGAACAGTAATTAATTAATATGCTCGATAGACGAACGATAAAGAATCTCACGCGATTAACGAACGGAAAATATTCTCATTCGATTAACGCATGGAAATATTCTCATCATGACTTCTCTGAGTCGCTACATTTATATCCGTCGAAGTTAAAAAAACGTCGTCGTCTTTCTTTTGAAAATGTTTGTGAAGATCCTCAACGTTTGTTCAACTGCCGACTTTGTTTACAATTTAAGTTGTCTTAATATTGTTATAGAAACATAATTAGGTCTTTCACTTCAAATACTGTAAACATGGTTTCAAATAGACTTGATTTGAAGAAATTATCGATTTTATTTTCGCACTACGGATCGTGCCAGTTGCGGAACGTGACACCCACCCGCTCTCGGATTGTAAGGTTTTTTTACTCGCTCGTCTGAGAACATTTTATCAATAAAATATTACGATAAGAAAGATATCTTGAAAATGACAACGTGAGTTCGTGCTCACCCTCTAGTTTTCCCGGCTCAGAATGGTGTGATAGATCTATCCGTACAATATAGTAATAACTATTATGATCCTACCTCTGAATATAGAAATAACAACAATATAAGAATTACGAAATTACATGATATCGATGCAAACAGAAGGGTTCGTACGGGGTTCAGTCAATATTATAGAAAATTGGCGCGTCTTAGACAAATTCCTACTACAATTATACCATTATAATTCGGGATATGTACTTAATATCTCCTCAACAGTACCACTCAGGTAGGCGGTGACTCCCCCCCCCCCCCGAACAGGCGGCACGAGACGTTCGGAGGAAAGTTAGACGAGAGGTGTGGGAGTGGTGGGGCTCCAACCTACTCACCCAAGACCAGATCCGGGACTACCGAACCGTTAGATGGGTCCTGCCAAACTGGAATGCTTGGAGAGACCACGGAGAGCTTCCATTGTCCTTCTGAGTGACGCAGGTGCTCGCAGGACATGGAGTATTCGGGAAAAAAATTGGAAAAGAGGTGATGAGCACCTGTCAGCACCGCGGTGAGGGCACGGCCCAGTACACGTTAGAATTTTGACCGGCGTGGGAGATAATGCTCGTAAAGGAACGAACAGAGCGAGAGAGGGTGAGAACATTCCACCTTTACAGGGTTCCGCGCCGAAGGACTGCCCTACGCCGTCCTGGGTGGTTATAGAGCCCGACACGCCAAGGAGGATCTGGACCTGCTCATACATGTACGACGGCCCAAGGTATAGCACAGAGAGGGGTGATCCCTCCCAATGACCGAACCTAACCAAGGAACGACTCCCTCAGATAGGAGAAGACGCAGGAGTGCTCCGGCAGTAATTCGAAATGGGTCCCGGGCATTCCAGCTGAACGTCGGGCGATCCACCGTGGGGTTTTAGTCCTAGTGTTAATAATTAAGGATGCAGCTCAATAGAACTACCGAAATTGTCTGTTCTAAATTGTTAATTGAACGGTAATTTTCAAACCCTTCCAGTCACTGGTAGCTTTAGCCAGTGAAGAAGAGATTTGGCAAAAATATTAATTCGTTCTAAAAGGAATCAAAGGGAATCGTAAGGTTTGTACTTGCCAAAACAAACAAGGTGGAAGGAACGAAACCATCTATTAGTGAGATACTTGACTGGATAAACCGAGGAATGTACCATACCACAGACGAATGTATTGTGGCGGCACACGAGCACGGAACTTTCCAACGGCTTCGCGACACAAAGCGCTACATCTTCAAAGCGTAAGGCCGACGCGCTTAATGTGCCATTGATATTCCTATGATTCTTCCGCCGAATGTTTGGAAGAATGCACGCGCGGCAACCGCCGCGGTACATCTAATAAACGCGTGTGTAGCAGGAATATCGAAGGGCAACTAAGAAAAGAATCCGTTTGGTTTCGAACAAAGAGTCACTCTGCCTCAAGCCGCGAAGTGCGAAAGGTTCAGTATCATAGCGACGCAAACACAAGCCGAGATACGCCATTGTAAACTCTCGATGGTTAATCATAAGTGTGAATCGTATGAATTGTTGACTCGTTGATTGTTATAAGTAATAAACTTTTTGTTGAACATCGGAGTATTCCTTCTGCACCTATCACGACATACCACCTCAGTATAATAAATTATCATACAGAAAAAAATACAAAAACGCGGCACAGTGCCAAGGCAGCATCGATTTCTATTATACAAGCGATAGTCTCAGTGTTTTTGTTTCGTCTGCGGGACGACGTAAAGAAACGATCCACTTTTGTCCAACTTATTTATCCACGCGTTTCTTTTTTTTATACAGGGTGGTTGGTAACCCTGATTACTTCATATTATTTCATTATGTATTCCTAATTTTCCGTTACAGCAAAAATAAACTTAAACTGCGATAATATCCATCGAGACAACGATCTACAGTAAGATCCGTTATAACGAGACGTGATAAAGTGCACGCGTACCGAGCGTAAATTCAAAGTCGATTTTCTCGAAAACAAAGCCGCAAACGAAAAATTTTTATTCTATATTTTCGACTTCTTTTTTCGCGTAGAATCACTCCCTTTCCGCTTGTACCACCAGTTGCCAACCACCCTGTATATCTAATAACTTGAACAACAATGCCACCTAAATTTGATCCCAGGAAAATCAAGATAGGTATATTTTTAATACTTCGTTTTAACCCTTAGAGTACTATGGACGCATATATGCGAAGCCAGTAACGTCAGGAGCGTCACCTTCTGAGAAGCATAACCCATTGGTCGTAGCTGGACAATCATCAATTCAACGCAGTCCAACTACTTCAATCACACAACCAAACGAGCGGCCGTCGGTAAGGAACGCCTTCCTTGCTAAGCATGCACGTGACCCCACGCCGCTCAGTAAGGAGTAGCAACCGATTCCCGGACCAACGTCCAGTTCTTCAAGGTAAGATCGTTCAATTTATTAACCTAAAAATGGCCCACGCTGAACAGATCAGCACATTGCGGCGTAGACGAAACGACTTAATCGGCCGAATGACACTCACAATGCGTCAACTCGACGAATACGAGGAATCAGGACGGGTAAACAAGAATTACTTGATATCTTGCCGCAGAGCGTTCGACGAGAATTGGATGAAAATAATCGCGGTCCAAGAATCGGAATTCCAAGAATTGGAATCGTTAGACAAGGAAGAATCTGAGCATCTAGTATCTTCAGCGCAAGAATATCACCACATTGACGCACGAATACTGGATCTCCTTGAGCAATCACACATCCCTCCACTAAGTCGAGACTCCCAAAACGCGAGTTCGTCAACGAGTCCGAATCGCCATCGTTTAAACTACCGGAGATACCCTTGACTAAGTTTGACGCCTTCGTCAAGAAGAATGGGAGTATTTTTACGACACATTCGTGCCCACAGTGGACCGTAATAAGAACCTAACATCGGTCCAAAAGGTTCAATATCTTGAAACAACCGTAACTGGAAAGGCCGCCCGAAGCACCCAGCCGTTGGAAGTCACAGATTCTAATTACTCGATCGCACTTAACGTGCTGAAGGAAACATTTGACTATCACCGTCGAATCTGTATGCGGCACTGGGAATTGCTAAAACACTACCCTAAAATCACAGAGGAAACATCAGAAGCCGTAGAAGACTTGCACGAAACAGTCAAGGCGAGTCTCAAAGCGCTAGATATATTAGGCGAGCTTATCAATTCTAATATAGTAATTATCAACTTGCTCTCATCGAAACTACCGTCGTCCATCGTTCGCAAATGGCAGCGCACGTTGCCTAATAGAAGAATGCCATCATACATACATTTGATGGAATTGCTTCAGACACGGGCTAAAAGTAATGACATCCGAACGAAATCAAATGAAACAAACGGGTCATCTCATTAATCTTCCCGTCACCGACAACACCAATCGCGATTGCAAACATTCAACACAAAAACCAGGACGTTGGTAAGTCCGACATGACACGGACCCACGAAATGAAGCACTGCAAGGTCTTTAAAGCCAAATCGGCAACTAAACAATTCGAAATAGTAAAGAAAAGGCATCACTCTGCACTAATTACGGTGGTTCCCTCTGTTGCATCGTTAATTATTAAGGCTTTGAAGGAGCCACCTAGGGACCGAAAAAGGCAGAAGAATATAAGACATAATGGGAATCTATCATTTGATGATATCGTTTCCATTGCTCGGTCGATGAGACCGAGATCTATGGCAAAGTACCTTAGTGGTACTGTTAAAGAAATATTAGGTACTTGTCAATCAGTTGGATGTACTGTTGAAGGTAGACCACCACGAGATCTTATCGAAGAAATTAATGGTGGAAAGCTCCAAGTCCCAGATGAATAATATGGTAAGTTTAGAGCTCCTTGCCAATATTTTCAGCACAATGTCTCATTTTATCAAATATTTGAGTTTATTATACAACTAAAATGATGGATAGCTAAATAAATAAGTGATATTTATATTGTTATGCAAAGTATTTGCTTCGAGCTCTGGGTAGGGGTTAGCATCCCATCCACCTGACAGCTGTAACAATTTATAATATTGTTACAGATTCTCAGGGATATTGCTACTGAGGAGAAAACCTGAATAAAAAAAATCATCATTTAATATACCATAAATATGTGGTATTTTAATTATAAAAATTTTACATTCCCATTGTTACAGATTTGTCATAAGGAGTAAAAAATAAAACATTTTTAATATGAAGGTGTTGTATTTTTATGTATGTTTCCTCCTTTTAATGAAATAAATAAATTAAAAATGTTTTAATACATCATACCTTGTACACAATGAATATGTATCACACATCCAAATAACATATAGTTATTACATTTATTTAATGTTAGATATACTAATTATAATATGTAACAAATATGTCATATAGTTAGAATAATTTGTTTGCAAATACTATACTAAAAATGATTTTTAAACATAATGTTACTATATATTTTCATTCATATAAAATCTATCTTTACTTTAGATTTGAAATGTCTTAAAGAAAGCTGGATCTAATTATGATAAAGGTTTCGTTTATTTTAAATTTTTCTTATTTTCTGATTTGTTAATTTATATTTTTCAATTCCGAAACGATCAAGAAATATGATAAACGTTATCAGCAGTGATTAATAATATTAATAATTAATTTTATTAAACATTAATAATATTTACTTTTTATATTTATTTACAGTCGTTAAAACAACAATTTTCTTACAAGATGTTAATGAGTTTAGTGATGTAAATGAAGTCTACAAAGAATGTAAGATATAATTTTTAATTTTATTTATATAAGTGTATGTTATATTTGTGTATATATCCACGCACCATTTTTTTCCTTTAGTTTTTAAGGAGAACTATCCAGCTAGATCTACATTCCAAGTTGAAAAGTTACCAATGGTAAGAAGCAATACACATATAAATATTTACATATAATTCAAAATCTAATTGCTAACATTAAACATAAAATGTTACTGTAGGGAGCAAAATTTGAAATTGAAGCTATTGCCTTTGTTGGCGAGAATAGAAACAATTTGAATATTATAAGCAAGATTAATTTAAATTTTATATATTAATGAAATATGTTTGCATTTAAGCATTTAAATATTATTTCGAATTTACTATCTTTATGTATGATGCTTTTATGATTATATTGATAACAATTTGGTCAATTTGCCATATGTATATTTAAATATAAGTTTATTTTTTAAAAACAAATAATGGGAAATATCTTCCATAAATTATATTAAATATTTTTGTACTATTGAAAAACCTTAGAAATAAATATTTTTGGGAAATTTCCTCTAATATTTTGCTTTATACGAGACATATAAAAAGAATAAAGAACGTAAAATAATGAATGTTAATAGTAACCTGATCAAAGTCACCAAATATTTTATGTAACATTAACATAAAAATTAAATGTATAAAAAACACACTTTTAATAGTATTTCATTACAAAAAATAATACTTTGTAATAAATATCAGGTGTAGTAAAAGAACATTAGAAGTAAAAGTTAAACAGTAAAAGAACATTATAAAAAAGAAAGGAGACATTTATGTATTTTCATAATAATTTATAATGCTATGACAAAAGTGTAACGATAAATGTAATTTTTATCTCGTAAAGTAAAAGTAAAATCCTGAATATTGTAAGAATATTATATTTAAAATGTTTGTGTTTAATATCTCATTGTAATAAATAAACAAAAATATATATGACTGTATCCTAACGAACAGTATGAATGAATATGAATGATTAGAGAATAAACATGGACAACAACCAAACATAGAGGCAAATATGGATAGTATTGTGTTACATAGTGGGTGGTCCGTCATTCATGATACAAATGTGGTTAGACAGATTCTATGGCTCAAAATAAGACGAAGATCCAAAATTAACAAAATCGCGTTAGGAATTTCGTTTATGAAAAATCGAGTTTGAAAATTCATGAAGTGTAAGTGAATACGAACAACCATTTCATAAAAATGCAAGAGGTGGTACCCAATTTCTACTACGCTTTGTAGTACCTAAAGCAGTAGACTGTATTCGATGTTTGTAGCGTATTAAAATGTCTTAGGAATATTTGAATAAATTGTAAAGGCGCATCCGCATTGTTTTATTACTATGGTGTGTTATTATGTCACAATTCGACGACTTGAATGTAAATCTACGTTGAGTTATATAGTTCATGTTACAGCGGTTCTACATACCTCGATATCATAACCTCTTCCACTCTTTTCGAACGAGATTTACCACGTGTGATTGTCGTTCCTGTTTCTTTTATTCGATTGTGTCTCATTTTGGTATTTTTTTTTCTTTTTTTTTTACATACAAGTTGTCATTACAATGCCACCTAAATTTGACCCTAGCGAAATCAAGATAGGTATATTTTTAATATTTCATTTTAATATGTACTACAAGAATGTAAAATTTCCTCACATGTGTTTATTTGTTTCAATAGTCTATCGAAGATGCGTTGGAGGTGAAGTAGGAGCAACTTCATCTCTGGCTCCAAAAATTGGTCCACTCGGTTTAGTAAGATTCTATTTTATAAATTTAAATTATTTATGAATAATATTTCTTCTAAATTTTGAGATATTATTCTATTTTGTAATTGTAAATATTAATCGTCTTCTTTCATTATTTGATTCTATTTTACATTCTATTAATAAATAAAAAACATTTATATAGTTGTTAAATGTTGGTTTATATTTATAGTCTCCCAAAAAGGTTGGTGATGATATTGCCAAAGCTACCAGTGACTGGAAGGGTTTAAAAATTACCGTCCAGTTGACAATTCAGAACAGACAAGCTACAATTACGGTGGTTCCCTCTGCTGCATCGTTAATTATTAAGGCTTTGAAGGAGCCACCTAGGGACCGAAAAAGGCAGAAGAATATGAGACATAATGGGAATCTATCATTTGCTGATATCGTCTCCATTGCTCAGTCGATGAGACAGAGAATCTATGACAAAGTATCTTAGTGGTACTGTTAAAGAAATATTAGGTACATGTCAATCAGTACCATCGATAGCCCTACGGTTCTTTCACCGAATATTCGGAAGAATAGAAAAAGTCTAACAAACGCGCGCGTAGTGGGGATATCGAGGGGCAATAAAGGAAAGTATCTGTTTCGTTTTGAACCAAAAGATTCATTCTGCCCCGAGCTGCGAAGTGCGAAAGGTTAAACGAAGCAAACACAATTAGAGAAACTCAGTTTCCTGTTGAGTGCCGAAGCGTGCAGACGTGTGTCTAGTGCTCTGTGGCGCCGTGATTTTGTGACGCCGTGATCTAGTGACGCCCATCTGTCGATAGTGAATCGAAACAGACATAAACCAAGTGTTTCGTATCTTACTAGTGAAAAATTCCAACGCTTCTAATCTCTACCCGAATCATAGCCTCATACCCTCTCGACTAGTTATTCAACTTGAATTAACTAGCTCGATGATGGCCCAAGAATCGCGACCAGGCTCTTGTAATGTCAATCCACATCAGAGACCAGGCTGTTGTCACGACCGGCTCGCTTTAAAATCGGAGACAAAGCTGTGGCGGCACTCGGCGACAATGTATATCGCTGAAGAGCCTAATGAGCCATCAATATCCCAACGGTCCTTCCGCCGAATGTTCGAGGAGAATGCGTGCGCGGCAGCGATCGCGGACGCCTGGCAAACGGATGGATAGTGGGGATATTGAGGGGCGACAAAGGATCCGATCGGAAGTCAAAAAATTGTAAGAACTACAGTCTTGAAAAGTCACGTCTAGAGCTCGGAAGTAAAAATTGTGAACTGTGTTAGAAAAAAAATTAAGTTTCTTTTTTTGTTTATATTTATTTTTTCTATTTTTTTAATGTTATTTTACGTGACACTCTCTTGAGTAAAACCTTCTCCGTGGCAAAAGAGCAACATATTCCTCCATACTAGTGACACCAAAAATATTAAAAAGCGTAAGCTAGAAACAGTTAAAACAAACACAAACGCTAATCAGAACGAACAGTCAATAGGCTGTGTAACCAACTACAATAGATACTCAATTCTAGAATCCACAAATGACTCCATGGATGTTGCTGATTCATTAACTAACCAACATACGCCAAAAAATTCACCTCCTCCACCTATATTCGTTGATGATGTTATCGATATACAAACAATGGTAAAGTCCATTGAGAAAGAAATCAACAATGAGAAATATAAATTAAAAATAAACAATAACCAAGTTAAAATTCTGCCGGCTAACCCGGCCTCATATAAAAAGATAACAAAACTGTTAAAAACCTTGAATGCTAACTTTCACACTTACCAACTTAAACAGGAAAGACCTTTTCGAGTGGTACTATGCAACATCCACCACTCGACTAACTTAGACGAACTGAAGTTCGAACTCTTTAAACTTGTAAACTTTAAACTGGTCATGAAGTAGTTAACATCAACAATATTAGACATAGGATCTCTAAAAACCCGCTATCTCTATTCTTCATCGACTTAAAGCAAAAAACCAATAACAAACAAATATAGAACATAAATCGATTAATGAACTCGGTAGTAAAAATCGAACCTCCTTTAATAAGAAAGGAGATAGTACAATGCAAAAGGTGCCAAAGGTACGGTCACACGTAGAAATACTGCAATCATAATTTCCGCTGCGTCAAATGTACAGGTACATACCTCACTGATCAGTGCACTAAGTCACCAAAAATCCCAGTGAAGTGCCTCCACTGTCAAGGAGACCATCCTGCTAACTACAAAGGTTGCTCAGCCTACAAAACCCTATACATAAACAAGTATCCTAAACTCAGAGCCAAAGAGACAATCAATCAAACGCCCAGTCCTCCAAAATTCACTACTACTTCAATCTCCTCTGTCCAAGTAGTACAAAGAAATCAAAACAATCTGAAAATAGGGACCATTCCCAAAATAGTATTCCCAATCTACAAAATACAGACTGTAAATTCGACCAATCGCGGAGAGACGCAATCGCGAAGATACACGTCAACGGGAGTCGTGAATTCCCGTTACGATTCTACGAATCGAGGCCGCGAGTAGACCGATCCCCTGATTTCCGTTAAGATAATAGGGGTGATTGAAATGATATAACTCCGTGATTAACCGTGTTATAAATTATGTATTTTCCAACAACTTCGTAGAATCACACACTTTAGTAACGTCGCTGAGTATGAGAACTGTCTTGATTGGTACCGCCCTGATCTTGATTAGATTTTGACTGACAATCTGATAGATGAAGGCCCCCGTGTTGTAATAGACGTAGCGATTGATCAGAACTGACTTTGAGTCAACCGACTCAACAGAATCAACCGAATGACAAAATGACTAGACTTTGACTTCTTGACTTTGACTGTTCGTTGGTTATGAGAACCAGTAGAGTTGACCCTCTTGATGGCGTAGAAGCAGTAGTCGCAATAGTAGCAATAGGAGCAATAGGAGCCGTAAGAGCCGTAGGAACTGTGAGAACTCTAGGCACTGTGAGAGCCGAACGAACTGTGTGAACTCCAGGCACTGTGAGAGCTATAGGGACTCTGTAGTTCGTTCGTGATGTGATGTGATTCTGATGTGATTACGAAGGAAAGCTCGGTATGGGTGTGCCATTTGAATCAAGAACGCGGATTCGTTGCTCACATTTTTAGTTAGGAAAGTGAGGGCAATGATCCGCGATGCCGATTGGTTATGACCACTGTTGGTAATGAAGATGGGAGGAAGAAGCCTTTTACCAACGTGGTTCATGGGCGACATTGTTTATGGGAAAAACCAGCCTTTCCGTTAGGCAACGATTTCGTTTTTCCCATTAGGTAACCTGCTTTCTCCGTAATTAGGAAGAACGTACAATAGACCTAACGACTTTTTAAGTACCAGTTATAAACCGAAAATACTTGCAGGATTAACGGTTCCTGCAAGCTAATAAGACTCGGTTTATGGCGGGGCCTTAGGTTTATTGAGGGTTTCTCTAACGGTGCTTGGGCCTTGACGGTCAGACAATGAAGAACGTCGCGCAGACCTTTTCACGCGACGTAACAAATATCCTTCTATTAATTTAAAATAATTAAGCTTTTAATTTATGCCATTAATCGGAAGCAATTCTACTATTCATTTAAATCAATACCACCAACTCGTAGCGATTAAATTAATGATTTATTTTGTTTTATTTAGTATTAACGAAATCTTTCGAGTCTTCGAAATGGTATTTTGTTTCTATTTAGTTTTATTTTTTAATTTTAAACACAGTATTTAATTTTTCACTTAACTATTTCATATAAAACAGTGCTAATACAAAGTGTAACTGTAGAGCGTCTAAAGATGAAATGTAATTCTTCGTGCTCGCTCAAAGCCAAAGAATTAAATCGCATTCATGGAATTGAAGAAGAAAATGCAATCAGGTGGCAACCGATGGCAACGAGGTTTGGTTTCTTCGATGGTAAGTTCAATGTTCAAATATGATTATGTGGATCCACATACTATACCTATTCTAATTAATAAATTTCAATACACGCTACTTCTTTGTTATCAAATAATTTTACATCTTCTGCTTCCGATGCTTAAAAACTCTACGTAAATAGAACCCAAGCGTAGTTACCTCCCCGTGATGGGACCGGATAATTGGTATCGTTTCCCAAATAACAATACATGAAGTACTATTCTGAAAGTGTAACGTTAATTTTAATATTAAGATTAGATTGCTATTGGTAAACAACATATATTAATAATTTCGAGATATATCAAGCTAAAAACTATTTTAATAGTTTAGCCTAGTCTAGATCATCCAAAACCTTTTGATGAACCAGACTGGATTAATAACCTCTTACGGGGGCACCATCTGACGTTGTAGAACGTCATGGGATGTCCTGGGACCTCGTGGATCGTCGTAGGACGTCGTGATACGAGGCCTACTGCTTGTTATCTCATCATGCAGAAGAAGCCTAGTTAAGTACTATAAATCCCCACTTTCGCCAATTTATTTATGTGGTTGTGCAAGGTAAGCCGCGCTAAAATGTCACGAAAACCCTACATCAGCTCAGAGTTCACTGCCATTATCATGTTCTGAAGAAGTCCAAATGTAACAAGGCTGTTTTAAGTTATTATTTCAAGTATTTGATGAAACGCCGATTCAGAGCCGCCTTTTCTCCATCCAGTATAGATTATCCGTGGTACTCCCTACCGGTTGGAGAAATGTAACGTGACTCTGTCTATCTTTTAAATGAGACGCATAGTTCAGCAGGCTCTCATCTTCGTCATCAGATGTTCGAGTTCAAAATCGAAAAAAAAAACTCTATTTTTAGTCTAGACATTATCGAGAAAACACCAGTCTTGGTTTTCCTTAGCACAGAAGACCTGTTGCACTTTCAAGAGAGTATTGTTGTGTGTTCCAATCCATTCTTTTGTAGCTTCGCTAGGTAGTAGTCACTTGGTTACGAGGATGATTTTCGCCAGAAAAATCCATGCCAGAGATTGAGATGGTTTTAAAGATAGAGCACCACCTCTTAGAGAATTCCATATTTTTCTCTATTTTTATTACTACTGGGATAAGACTCTGGGAACGCCTGTTGGCCGATCAAGTGTTCAGCTTGATTAACCTCGGATCATTGGAGTGCAAGTAAATATCTCCGGATCTACGATTGCCACAAAAACTTGTTATCCAAGATGTGATATGGAAAGGAGATACCTATATATTTAACAATGTGCTGGACTGGATAATCTGCTGAAGGGAAGAGAAAATATTATCGAGACGCTGAGTCGGTAACATTTGGAACAATACTAAAATGCTAAAGGTTCCCAATGCCTCCAGACGTGCGACAACCGTATTTATTCTACGTCTCGTCTATGTAAACTGATATAAATGTTTATTTTGTACTTCGTTCCGTCTGTGTCATTGTATCTCAGATGATATTACATATAAATATGTTGTCGGTAATTTACCGACCGCAGAAGTTGATGGTCCATCGGATTGAAATAATCATTTCTTTGACCACATTTTAATTTCTTGAGCAATAAGATTTTCATCCTTAACGCTAGAGTATAAAACAGATATTTTGACAAATATTTTAACAACCAGTGGTATCTCATAAGCCTTTGACAGAGTCAACAGTAAGTACATATGTGTGTGTGTGTGTGTGTGTGTGTGTGCGCGCGCGCATGTGTATGTATGCACATATTTGCCAAGTTCGTATACGCAAACCAAATTTAAGAATTCCATTAGAGTGGGTAAGACTCCTACGGGCCAGAAAATATTTCTCGAATAAGGGACGTCAATCGATTTGTTAGACTTCGCCGTGCTTCTTGTGTCTGCAACACGATCGTGTTTATAACTAAACTCTATTGTATTATGTAAAATTAACTTTATTTAAACAACATTCTTTTGTATCAAGTGAAATACTATTTAGTTTATATCCTTTATCTTCAGTGATAATGCAAAGAAAGATGTTAACAAATCGATGCCAGCGCTACGACTAACGGCTGATTTGTAAAGCACATTTCCGAATATTAAGAGTATTACCCTCTCTACTGGAGTTTACAAACCTGTGTATACGAATGCGATGCTTACAATACTTATGATGCAGGAATAATCAGATATTCATTGACGTGTGTTGGTGTTGCTTCTTAGATGCACAGATATACATACATATATAACGTGAGTTTATATAGAAACGTGAACAAGAATATTATATTGGACATAACGCGAAGTTAGTTAGAAAACTACTCAGTAACACGCATGCGCTGTAGCTCTACGAATCAATTTTTGATTTACCGTTACGTGTAAACGTACAATATGATACTGTTTCGTAATTAAAATGCAATTTATAAAATGAATTAGGTAAAATTAGATGAAACTAATATTAAACTGCTGAAGAATGATGTATTATAAATAATATAAGATTCTTTGTTGTACACTTTCCATAAATGTAATTTCAAGGTTACTTCCTTACCGATAATGATCTGAACCTGTCTGAACTGAGCGGCACGTTTGCTACTAGTGGAGGATGCCATTTTATTGCCCACAGTACTGCTCATGGTAGTGTCCGAGTTTAAACGGTATTTTCTCTCTCTGTGTATGTTTATATGTGTATAAAAAAATTTCACATTCTATTTTGACGCGAACTATTAACAAAGGAAACATGTTCTGGATGCAAGTGAATAATAAGTGAATAATAAAAGAGTGTAAACAACTTTTAAGATCATGTATGACACGTTAACCTGAAATATCTTCCATTGTCTTCTGCTTTTCATTGTTTTCACGACTTTTTATCAAATAATTACAGTTTTGTTAAATATATTTGATAACTGTATTTCATACAATTTCTATATTCATTTACAAGTTGCTATTGTTATTGTGCAGTTATGACATATTTTCGGGAAAATGCGAATTGTTTTTTGAGGATATTATTAAAGTCTACTATTCACTAATCATAGATTTTCTTTGTGCACAGGCAAGCAGTTTGTCTAATAATAATAATAATTTCATAAAGCAAATAACTCGAGTGTTAGTTTACGTACGCCCTGTTGATGCAGTCTTCATGGATATAAAATTGGACAACAAAATGGACGTAAGTACCTTTTGAAACATCATTCGATAAGAAAACTTTGTCCGTACTGAATAATATATTTTGTTTCTATAAATCTTGGTTAATATAACATATTAAGCTAATGTTTATGTACCACTTCCTTTAACTATTTCAATATGATAAAGTAAGATTTGCTTCTTTGGTCGTTGTGACGCAAACTTGTGATTTGTAATAGAAATGAAATTTAATTGTTGAATTAGAAGGAATTTCCATCATGGTACATAAAATTTTGTATAATGTATCTGTCAATTGTAAGATTACTTTGGCCAACGCGCTATGATTTCTTGCGTCTATGCTTTATATATTATGGCACAATAATAATACATGGATTAAAAATACTAAAGTAATGCAGAATGTCTGGCATCGATCCAACCTTGCTTATTATTGTTATAAATATAATATTTAATTGCTCCGTTGCACAGTAATGAGTTTATACGAATATAATTATTTTACAATTAAATTTCATTGATATATTTTATTTTATAAAAATGGAAATATTGAATTACAAATGATTTCCATTAATATGTTAATATTTAGTATACTGATTATGTTTACCATGTGTGTTATTATTATTTGTTATTAATTTTTCTATGCTTGTGGAATATAAAATTGATATTTATACATATATAAATGTGTTTTATGTAATATTAATGTAAATCATTGATGTATCGTGAAATGTTATCTATTTACTCGTACGATACCAAGTGAATTCATAAAAAAGATTCATGTTACAGATAAGATTTTTATCATATTAATGCGTTGAAGCATACGAGCGTCGAAGCATACGAGAGTTGAAACAACGTATGTTGTAAAAAATATATTGCCGTATAATAGATTGAAACTCATACATGTACCAGGAACGTTCATCACTGGTAACGTGCGTTACCTTTTCACTGATGTATTTATATGAGTACGGGCATTGGATTCAGCTGAGGCATGTTTTGTATTGTATAACCTTAAATAGAACAGGTCACACGAACGTATCATTAGTTATTCCTTATCAGTTCGATGAGTACGTATTTTTTATGTATATCCAGCGATTATTCTATAGCGAATAGTTGTATCGGAATGAAACCTTTTTTATTTTGTGCAAAGATTTTTAAATTTGTTTATTATAAATCATTTATATAAATCAAATTATGTACAGTTTTTAACGCATTTCGATTTCGATTCAAATTACAAAGAAATATTTTTGGAGTTTTACAACACAATGTCGCGAAAGTTCCGTTAAGTATGGCTTATGTCACAGTCAAGAACAATCGCTATTGTTGAGAAATAGAAATTTAGCGCTCCGACCATCTGCGTGCTAGTGCTCTGATAGCACGTGAGTAATTCTTCCGCCAACTCTGCAAAACAAACAACGCTCGTATGCCGTGACTTCTACATATGTACGAAATGGTCGTGAAATGTATGTCCGTTTTAACGCTCGTGTACCCTTGTTAGTCCGGTTAAATTAGACATAAAAATAGTGATCAAACAATAAAAATTCCGACAGAGCTAAATTTTGGTAGAGACTTTGGGTACACCAATAGAAATAAAGTGCCAAAAGTCCCCATTGATTCCATGAGTGCTAAAAATGTTATTCGAGGTAAAAATAAAAATTTTCGGACTTTTTAAATTTTTCTTGATAAGTTTTATAAAAAATATAGCTCAGATAAAAATTGTGGATCATAAAATCATCTACAAAAATGTTCCTCATATTTTTTTTCTTAAGAATCACCATTCCTAAGATATCACCATTCTAAAAATTGAAGGAGTTACATTCTACATGATATGCACACAAATACCATATATATACATAGTCAGGCACTTAATATAAGTAAAAATGCCTATTTGTATCTCTTATATGTTTAAACCATACAATTCTGAGAATATATACTCAAAAGAAACTCAGTCCCTTAGCCAGTCCCTTCTATATACCTGCATGGCCTTGATCAACATCTGCCTACTCTATTGTCCACGTGGTGACGCTCATATACCTGCTTTTCTGAAGTGGCTTAAGTGAAATACTTTTAGTGTTGAACGTTCCTTTCAAGTGAATACATGTATTTATTGCTAGCGTCTACTATTTCAGTTTGTATCCATTAATATTTTAAAAAAATGTCACAATTGTGCTTTATTTGCAATAAACTTTTGACGGAAGGTGAAAAAGTTACAGTTAGTCGTGGAATGAAAACTTTGATCGATGCAAGTATCAAAAGAGGTGATGAGTTTGTTGATTATCTGAGAAGTGAAAAGTCTGTAACAGTTCACGTGGATTGCCGAAAATCATACATCCGGAAAAGTTCAATTGCTGCTATCAAAAGACAACATGAGGATGGACAAGTTAGTACATCAAAAGTAAGTCCACCTCGTACTAGAGCACGAGTAAGTGAATCCGACTTGCTACACTTTCATTCAAAGAATCCGTTTTGACAGTAATTCAGGATCGTTCTGATGACGTATCAAAATTTATAAGTTTATAGAAAGTAGTAATAATTGGCAGTTTACATTGGATGAACTAAAGAATGTTAGTAAAAATCTAGCTTTAGATAACAGAACTATAAAAATACGATTGAAAGTAAAGTATGGTAGTAGAATTATTATTACAGAAAAGCCGGGAAAATTAACATTCATTTGTTTCGTCGACAATTACCAAGACATTTTAAGTCAAGCCTGGTCTGATAAAAAAAAAAACTTGAATGAAAAAGAAGAACGGTTAAAAATGTTGAAAGCCGCGACAGCAATTATTCGTGATGATATCCAATCTTGTGTGTTTGATAATATTATGTACCCCCCACCGAGTAGAATGTTCGAGAATACCCCGATATCCCGGATTCATAGTCATATTTTTTGGAGCAAGTCATTCTTAAAAACAAACGTCATAATTAGGAGCATTTGAAGTTAGTTTGCACAAATATTAGCCATAAAACTCCGTCATAGCAGATCGTGGAATAGGCTTACTGGGAAAACCACGTTAAAAAAAAAGCGCCAAGTATATTACCCCATAGGTGGTGTAGTAATGTGTGCATATCATGTAGAATGTAACTCCTTCAACTTTTAGAATGACGATATCTTAGGAATGGTGATTCTTAGGGAAAAAAGTATAAGAAAAATTTTTGTAGATAATTTTATGATCTACAATTTTTATCTGAGCTATATTTTCGATAAAACTTACCGTTTTCAAGAAAAATTTAAAAAATCCGAAAATTTTGATTTTTACCTCGAATAACATTTTTAGCACCCATGGAATCAATGGGGACTTTTGGTACTTTATTTCTATTGGTGTACCCAAAGTCTTTACCAAAATTTAGCTCTGTCGGAATTTTTGTTATTTGAAATATCTATTTTGACCGAACTAATGCCTACGTTTAAATTTGTGCATGCGTTATGAAAAATATTGCTGCACACAAAATTTTTCCGCACACAGTTATAACAAGGCACAAATACACGTTTGCATTAGTGTGCGTATGCGTGCGCCTGTGTGTATACATATTCTTATACAAATTGGCAACATAGCGAAAGGGTGGAATTTTGCATATGTCCCTTACTGCCCGAACAGCATTGGGACGGTAGTTCTCGTATAGTCTAGCGTGGAAAATTCGTTTAGCAACCTGTACAAGCAGAAACGTATTGTAATTTTTTTTTTAATTTATTTATTAAAATTGGCAATTTGTCCAATTTGGACATTTGGTGGAATTTTTTAACAGTTAAATTAGCATGTTGGTGGCTACCCCCAGCGGGGTACCATCCTCGTGTTTGTTAGGTTATGTCCTTTATAAGGTCTGCTGGGTGCTTCCTTTTTAGTATTCTGTCCATGTTTATGGTTTTGTATGTTTCCGCAGCTAACCGGTTTGGGTGTGTTGCTATACTTGATTTGTATTTCTCGGAGTATCTGCTAATTTCTTCCTTGACCGTTGGGATTCCCAGGTCCCTCCGTATATCTTCGTTTCTGACGTACCAAGGTCCGTTTACTATTGTTCTGAGGATTTTAGCCTGTATTACCTCTATTTTGTTTATATGGCTCATTGCTGCCGTCCCCCATAGTGGTATTCCGTACGTCCAGATTGGTATTATGATCGTTTTATATATTTTTAATTTATTTTCAATGCTTAATTTGGATTTTCGGCTTGTTAGCCAATGCATTTGTCTCCTTATTTTCTTTATTTTTTCTACTATTGATTTGATGCGTAGTTTCCATGTGAGTTGTGTATCTAAGTGGAGTCCTAGGTATTTGACATGCTTTGTTTGCGTTATATGCGTGCCGTTCAATAGGATGTTTGGTGGTATCTTTTTTCGTAGCGTGAATGTAATATGGTTGCATTTATTGGGGTTTGCTTTTATTTGTTTTTCTTGTAGCCAATTTTCTATTTTTACGATATGTTCTTGTAGTATTTTGACTGCCGTTTCTGGGTTAGTATGCCTGACTAGTATAGCTGTGTCGTCCGCGAATGTCAATACTGTGCTGTTGGTAGTTGTTGGTATGTTCGCCGTGTATAATGTGTATAGTATTGGGCCTAGGACGCTTCCTTGTGGTACCCCGGCCTTTATGTCTTTAACTTGAGAATGTGTGTCCTTGATTTTTATTACGAAGGTTCTGCTGCTTAGGTAGGATTTTATTAATTGGTGTATTTGCTCCGGGAATTGTTTCCTAATTGTTTGTAGTAGACTTTCATGGTTAATTTTATCGAATGCTTTTTCTATGTCTATAAAGAGGGCTGTGCAGTATTCCTTGTTTTCTAGTGCTACTATTATTTCGTTTATAAGCCTGTGCATTTGCTCTATCGTGGAGTGTTTGTTTCTGAAACCAAATTGGTGATCCGGTATTAGTTTTTTTGTCTCTATTATTGTTTTTATCCGGCAATATATTATTTTTTCCAGTATTTTGGAAAATACTGGAAGCAGTGATATTGGTCTGTAAGATGCAGTTTGGTGCGGGTCTTCGCCTGGTTTATGTAACATTTTGATCTCTGCTAATTTCCATGGTTTGGGGAAGTATTGAATACTAAGAATTGCATTGAATATTATTGTCATTAGTCTTATCGCTTTTGGCGGAAGGTTTTTCAAGATTTTACCATTGATTAGGTCGATTCCTGGCGCTTTGTTGTTTTTTGTTTTATCAATTATGTTTCTAATTTCTTGTGCTGATGTTTTAGGTATGGTGTATTCCTTGTCGGTTGTGGTAATAGTGGTTTGTGGATCCTCCTCCGTATGACTTTTGAGGTTGCTGTTGTTGATAAAGTGTGGTGTGAATGTGTTGCAGAGGTGGTTGTAGAATTCTTCAGCTTGTTCTTCGTTGCTTCTTGCCCATGTGTTATCTGCTTTTCTGATTGCCGGGACGGGTATTATTGGCTTCCTTATTTTTTTCGTGGCTTTCCATAGTGAATAGTTGGTGTTCTCGTGTGTGGAGAGTGTCCCTATGAACTTTGCGAATTCGTTATCGTTGTGCTCCTTTATTTTGTTTTTTATTCCCTTTGCAAGTTTGTTTAAGTGTTTTTTGTTTTCTCGGGTTCTGTATTTTTGCCATTTTGCTTTTGCTTTTCTTTTTTCTCTGATTTTGTCGAGTATTTCTTGCGGGATTGTTATTGTTTGTCTGCTGGTTGTTTCGGGTGTAGTTGTTGTCCTTGCTGCTTCTTGAATAGTTGCTGTCAATGTTGCTACTGCCTGTTCTATGTGTTCAGGAGTTTTCAACGGGATATTGCAGTTTATTTTGCTTTCTATTATTTCTTTGAAAGTTTGCCATTTGGTGGTTTTATTGCATAGTGTTTCTGGTTTGCTATAGTGTTTTGGTTTGTTTCTATATTCAATTATTATGGGTGTATGATCGGAGCTGAGCTCGAGGTTGGGTGTTATTTTTAGTTTAATTGTGTTTAGTCCCCTTGTAACTGCAAAGTCCAGAAGATCTGGTTTTTTGTTCAGGTCAGTAGGCCAATGTGTCGGTGTTCCTGTGGATAATATATTGAGGTTATTATTTCTAATGTATTTTTCCAGTGTTCTCCCTCGAGGTGTAATGTTTCTTGACCCCCATAGCGTGTGCTTGGAGTTGTAGTCTCCCGCTGCGATGATCTTGTCCCCTAGGTCCTGGAAGTATTCTTCCCACATTTGTGTTGTTATTTTGTGTCGCGGAGGCACATATACTGCTGACAACTGGAAGTAGTTGCTGCTAGTTTGAACTGTAACAGTGGTTGCTTGTAAATATTCTTTGTTAACTTGGCTGTGTAGATAATGTTTGATATCGTTTCTGATTATCACTGCTGTCCCTCCGTGAGCTTTTCCTGAGGGGTGTTTGGTATCATATATGGTGTAGTATGGTATTTTCAAGTAGCTTTTTGTAGTGAAGTGTGTTTCTGAGACAAGTAGTATGTCTATATTGTTAATGTATATGAATGTTTTAATTTCAAGGGCCCGTTGTTGTAGGCCGTTTGAGTTCCAGGCTGCTATTTTTAGAGTGTCCGTTTTTATTTTTTGCTTAGCACGTTTGTAATTAGTTGTAGCATGACTGTGATTTGTTGGGTTTGCTGTCTGAGTACTGCGTTTTGTTCGCTTATCATTCTGGTTAGCATTTCGGTGTTCTTTATGGATTGTTTGAGCAGTTCTTTGATTTCTGCAGTGTCATTGTTACTATTGCTGTGGTATTGGTTGTGTGTATGTGTTGATTGGCTGGTTACTTGAGCGTAGCTTAGACCACCAATGGTGTTGGTGCTGTTAGGTTTGGTGTTTGTTGCTTGCTCTGTATTTGGTATTATTTCAGGTTTTATGCTGTCCTGTTGGGCTTGTGTGTTAGTGATTGTCCTGCTTCGTAGGGGCGGGAACAGTTTGCGTTGTAGTTGTTTCCTAGCTTCGCAACCTTTGTAACTGACTGGGTGTTTTCCGTTGCAGTTGCAGCATTTCACCTCCTCTATTTTTCCCGTGGATGGGCAGTGTATCGTAAGATGTTTTTTTGCGCATTTAACGCATGCCGGGGTTCTATTGCAATAGTTTTTAGTGTGTCCGTATTGTTGGCACCTTATGCATTGTGGGATTTCTTTTTTATGTCTAGGTGGCTCCACTTTTACTATTGTGTTTAGTAATTTTTCTATATCGTATATTTCTTTGTTGTTGTTTTTAGGTTCTAGTTCAACTAGGAATAGCGGTAACGGTTGTTTGGTATCGTATTTGTTGATGTTATTAATTGACCTTACCTGGTGTCCGATTTTTGCCAGTTCTTCACTTATTTTTCCGGTATTTGTTTTTGGGCGTAGTCCCCTGATTACTGCTTTGTAGCTTTTGTCGGTTTTGAGTTGAAAAGTGTGATATGCTGCGTTTTTTTCCTTTAGTGATCTTGTAATTTTTCTGAATATTTCTGGGGTGTTGGTTTGCACTTTCACCTGGTCTATTTTTATCTGTTTGATGATATAGTTGTCTTTCCCTGCCGTGTTGTTTAGTACTTCGATGAGGGGGTCAATTATTTTCGCGTCTATGTATATCGGTGGTGGTTTGGGAATACGGTTTGTCGGACTTTCCGTTGGGTCCGTTGCTGCCTCTTCTGGCAGTGCGCTGAATGGATTGTGCAGCTTGATATCTTGTAGCCATTGTTTTTTTTCATATGTATCAATTTTCCTCGCGCTTGCGAGCGGGGTTACCTTCCGTTTTTTGCTGGAGGTTGCCACCGTCCAGCTTTCTTCCTGGTGTATTGGTATCTTTTGCTCCCCGTCGGATTGTGTTGTTTCCATAATATCATCATTTTTCTCTACATATGTAAAGTCTGTAGCTTTATTTATGAAATATGTTTCACCGGAGTTAAATATTTTTATTGGTGGAATCTGCATGATTCCACGTTTTGTCTATTTTTGGCGTTAACTTTGTCCCTTTCTCTTCCCTCTTGCCGCACTTTCACTGGAGCACTGTTTCGCACGTCCGTTTAGGTCTCCTGCCCAGGCGGAACTGACGTATTGTAATGACGCTACGCATCGACTCCAAAGTCTCATGAAATGACATCAGTATATCAATATATACTTAATATATACCCAATGGCTTTGCTTACCAATTGAGAAAATATATTACTTTCTGCATCGATGCAAGCCAATATACATCATAAAAGAACAGAAAACGTTGATGCGTTCATCGCATCAGTGTTTCGGCGTATGTAAGCACCGTTGACTGTCACGTTTTCCTTCTGTTTGACCAGGTATTACCATTAACTGTTTCTCACACCGGTTATTAATCTCAATTGATTCTACAA
Organism: Bombus affinis; assembly: GCF_024516045.1. Lineage (NCBI taxonomy): Eukaryota > Metazoa > Arthropoda > Insecta > Hymenoptera > Apidae > Bombus > Bombus affinis. The sequence continues at coordinate 2,392,285 of NW_026108821.1, forward strand.
TATTTTCCATCGAAATGGATACAAATATTTCTATTTTAAACAATTCATGGTGATTTTTGTAAACATTTTGAGTTGTTTTTTTACATTTTCAAATGATATGGAATTTTTAGAGTTTTGCATGGTGTTTGTTACTCTGTCGTACATCTTATTTCTCATTTATAATATACAATTTGTTAAATATATAGAAGGACTGCTCGTTGCTTTGTACTAAATTCTTACCTGGAAGAATACATTCATGAAATAACGTTAAACAATCATGCTAAAATTATTGTTTGCGAATATGATTTTTCTTACATTTGAATATAGTTGGGAGTTGAATATAGTCGACTTCACTACATGATAATTTGAAAATATCGATCGGCCCTGTCCTATGGTAAATGTTAGGAGTTGAGGAAAAGTTTCTTAGTAATTCTAATGGAGTCGTAAAATTTGTTACACAAAATTTACATCTCTCTTGTTATGTATGTAGTATTCTGGACTTGTGCAGTTATGTGTTTCATGTTTTTAATGGTAGAACCTGGCTAACTCATAAACATAAACCGTTCTTTCCAGTATCTAGTTCTGTAGCTCTATACGTAATTTTCTATCCTACTCATGATATTTATGGCAGGTTGTCTTCAATTACTAGACTAGGATTGTTTCATAGATTTTTCGTTTCTTAGGATGTTACATTAGGTTTGTATATTTTTTTCAGCCTCCTGAATATGCAATAAGGATAAAGGAAGAGCCAATCGATCCAGAGATCTGCGATGATTTGTCGCCAGTTGATACGAATACAGGGAATGAAAATGAAACAGCGACGTTTAAAGGTGAATCTTCGAATGTCGTTTATTGTAAAAATGAAGAATCCGCGTTTCCTCAAGGAAGTACGTATTTAGAAAATAAATTGGATCCTGATAAACGAAAAAGTAAACATAAAGTACCTTCAAACAAAAGAATAAGTTGCAATGTTTGTTTGTTAACTTTTCGAACTAAAGATTTATTGGAACTGCATAATAAATTATATAGCTGTAATGTATTTAAGTGTAATAATTGCAATGCGATCTTCACTATGCATATTTCGTTGATACGTCATTTAAAGAGGCGATGTTGTATGAAAAAATTGTCTGGATATAAATGTAATTTTTGTAATCGAAAGTTTTCTTATAAAAGACATGTCCAATCTCATTTATTCCATGCGCACGGGAACGCGATATTTTCTGGTGAAAGCAAAATTGTGAAAACATCTCCTGAATCGTTAGAAAAGTCGAATAATTCGGATGGTATAGTCATGGCAGAATCAAATACTTTACACAGTTCCTGCCAAGAAAACGTAAATAGCTCAATAAATATATCTTTGAAACTATCTAATAGTTCAAACAATACACTCACCGAGGCTTCCAGCAGCAAGATCAAGTCTACGCATCCGAAATGGTTAAACGATTCGTATGGCACTCCTTCGAAAAGGATGAAGCAGACTGTCCTTACAGACTTCATATCGCTGTACAAAGACAAACTGAATGACAAATGGGTTAGCCCGGAAAAAGTTATCTATACGGAGAATATTCCTGTTACGGCGACTATTATTCCAACTCCAACACTTGAGACATTTGATAACAAGACATCAACAGCTGCAGAAGTTATTCAGATGTCTACTTCTGTTAAGCGAATAGAATCTCCTGTTAGGAAAAGACCATTTGTTCAAATTCATGTGAATTTAAAAACGATGATATCTTCATTAAGGAACGAAATGAAAGCTGAATCTGAAAGCTCTAATACTTCGCACAATATGTCTTACAACCTTAGGCCAGTGAAAAGATGTTCTTCTTCTTTATATGATTTTTGCGATTTATTGGAATTTGAGACCTTTGGAAGATCAAGACAATCTTTTAAAAGAAACAAGTCCCCCTATATATTTAACCAAAGTAGAAGATCTGCACCTGAAGCTAAGTATAAAGAATGTGTGGTCCGTTTAGAGAAATGCGACAAATTCTTGGAGCCTACTAGTTTCGTGTCAAACAAAGACGAAGACGAAAACGAAGACGCTTTTAAACAAGCAGTATCGAAAAATGTGAAAGAAGAATTTAAAAGTTTTCGTGAAATAAGCTCGACATGTAACTTGCCTTTGAAAGCTGACACGATTGCGTCAAAGCGATTCAATGAATTTGTAAAATCTTTCGCTGATAGATTAATCGTACCTCAACAAGAATTGTTTGAATTTCAGAAGAACTTTAAGGTCAATCAGCAGAAAATATTTCAATGTCATATTTGTCAGAAATCGTTTTCTTTGAAGGAGAACCTGCGCGAGCATATGAAATTGTTCCATACGATTTACATGTCGAGCATATGTAACGCGCGTTACACGTCTATAAATAAGTTACTAACTCACTATCTACGTCAGCATATTATATTTAAACGAAGGGAATGTTGCGTGTGTTATGAGAAGTTTGACACATCGGCATTGTTGAAGCGGCACATGATTTTGCATTGTTTGAAGACCATAAGATCAAAAAAGGACGCTCCACCGGTTGATGTTGAAATAAATTGCAATGCATCCAAGAAACAACACAAATGCAAAGGTTGTCGCAAACGATTTTGGCTATACTCATGTTTGAAACAACATGAGAATGTATGTCGTCGAATGAAAATTTTAATAAATAAACAACGTGTAAACCATTTGTCTCGGTCCTTGAAAGAACCAAGTGACATGGAACTCGGCATAGTACAGTCACCTGATTTTGAACAAGTGTTGGATGTTTCGGGTGAGACGACAAGATCTTTCGAAAATTACTTGGCTCCGAGTACGCTTATTACGGATGATACTTTCTCTTCGTCATTCGATACAGCTGCAAAGAACAAAAGGTTGCTTAAAGGGATTACATGCGTAAAGGGTCACCAAGCGGACAAGATGAACAGAACAAAGTTTCCTTGCACTACTTGTGGAACACAATTCCAAAAATTTAAAAATTTGTGCATACATGTGCGCACCTATTGCCAAACAGCCACAGAAAAGTGTAACGTTTGTAACACGATGTTTTTCACTAAAAGATTATTACAGTTTCATATACTTGCTACTCATACGCCTTCGTGCTCGGTGAACTATAAATTCTTTTGCAAGTTTTGTAATCAAGGATTTGTTAAGAAATCAAATCTTCAAATTCACGAACGACACTTGCATATTGGGCAGGATTCTAGACTGGAGCTGAATTCCGATTGCGTTGTAAAAGATAAACCAATCTGTAATATATGCCATTTGTTGTTTGAATCTTACGAACGTTTAGTCAAGCATAACATGTATTATTACAAGGGCAATGATTTTTTATGCGCAATATGTGGTAAGTTGTTTCAAGGAATGTACAAGTTTTATCATCATAACAAGTTGGAGCATTATTCGGATGTATCATGGAAATTGTATCCTTACAAATGCGATACTTGTAACGAAGGCTTCAGCTACGAATCACATTTCCACGCACATAAGCTACACGTTCATTCGCACGATTTCCCCGCTGACGAGGCGCGCGACCGCGATACATCGGATCAGACTTTTCGCATGTGTTCGTGATTCTTTGGATAATTTTGGATAATTGGATAACTTTTGGGTAATTGAGTGTCAGCCTTAGGCGCTTCCTGTTCATTGTTTTGGATGGTCTCAGTTTGTTGAACCAGAATATGTCAAGCATTCTAAGCTAGACGACCAGCCAGAAACGAGTGAATTAGATATTCCATACTGTCTCTAACTTTATTTAATATACATCGTTTTGTTCTTGTCATAAGAGATAATAAGAGATATAATAAGAGATATAATCGCGTTATCGTATCGTTTACTAAGTGTCGCTTGAAACAGCTTAATGAAAATTATGATAGATCGAGTAATAAATTTGTCTGCTTTTCTTTGAACGCGTTATATTTATGTGTTTTTATATGCGCTCGCGGGTGTGTGTTTGTGTGTGTGGTGCGCGCGTGCGTGCGCGTGTGTGTATTTTATCAAGTACGTTGATCATTACCCTATTTCATTATTTCATTATTGTAAAATTTGTTGTTAAAGGGAGTTTTTCGTTTGGCGTGTGCGTTTGCTGATCTTCATATTTCATAAATTGTTTTCGGTCAGCCTAAATGTTTGAAAAAGTTAAAAAATAAATGAAGCGAGGGTAAGTAAATGTTGTAATTTCTTTTCTTAATTGGTCTGATATTGGTCATTTTTCTTCTATTGCAATGTTTACTCGCTACAATTATTCGATTAAACGTCCGCTCGATATAATATTTATAACATTCGTTAAAAAATGAACAAACCTATTAATAAATCTGATATTGAGATTAAAAAGAATTCATTTCGTTTATCACACGTGGAATGATTATATGATAAGTTTCATATTTGACAGATGACTAATTTAAATATGGATCGTAATTACAATTTTCGTTATGAGATGATATATTTACTTACCCAGCTATCGATTAATGACGTTCGAATGATAATTGTACGGGAACGATAATGCTTTGTAATGTGCAATTAAACTATTACGTTAAATGTTCAGTAAATTTATATTTCAATTTCCATCACAGTGGCGGTCGCCCAACACGATAATCGAGAAGAATATGAGACCAAGAACGATATGTGTAATTTCGACCAATCGCGGGGGACACAATCGCGAGGGAACACGTCAACCGGAGTCGTAAATTCCCGTTACGATTAAAATAATCGACGCCGCGAATAGATCCCCTGATTTCCATTGAGATAATAGGGGTGGTTGAGTTGGTATAACGCTGCGATTAGCAGGGTTATAAAATATATATTTCCCACGACTTTACACTGATGAGTTTACGCCGTTGCTTAAGATACAGGTGACGAAGAAAAGGATTACTCGTAGATAAGAGAATCTGTGTAGATGGTGACTGATCTGAAGATCGAGATTGAGTACGGGTAGATAGGTGGTCTTCGAAGATGTCTTGAGGTAGGAAGTATTCGAACTGAGCTAGAACTGCTTGAATGTTCAGTTGATATAAACTTCCAATGATAGACTGTTCTGTCGTTCCAAGAACAAATTGACAAGACTAGAGGGATATAGTGACTGCTCTGTAGTTTAGAGAATAAATTGATTGTTCTATAGGTTCGAGAACAAGTATAGTTGACCCTCTTGATGGCGTTAGAAGCAGTAGAAGCAGTACAGACGATGTGACTGCTCTGTAGTGATGAGAGCAAGTCTAGAGGGATGTAAAAGTTGAGTCGACCCTCCTGTTCTCGCAGAAGCAGTTGAAGCAGTATAGATGAGGTGACGGCTCTGTAGTGATGAGTGCAAGTCTAGAGGGATGTAGAAGTTGAGTTGACCCTCCTGTTGTCGCAGAAGCAGTAGATTTCGTTCTTATATGATTACGGAGGAAAGTTCGGTAAGGGTGTGCCCTTTGAACTAAGAACGCGGATTCGTCGTTCACACTTTTAGTTAGGAAAGTAAGGGTAACGCTCCGCGATACCGATTGGTTATGACCAACGTTAGAAATGAAGATAGGAGGAAAAAGCCTCCTATCAACGTGGCTCATGGGCAACATTGTTTTATGGGAAAAACCAGCTTTTCCGTTAGGCAACTATTCCAGCTATACCAGCTATAAACCGAAAATACTTGCAGGATTAAAGCTTCTTGCAAGCTATTAAGACTCGATTTATGGTGGGGCCTTAGGTTTATTGAGGGTCTCTCTAATTATGCTTGGGACTTGACGGTCAGACAATGAAGGACGTCGCGCGGGCCTTTTCATGCGACGTAACAATATGTATCGCTATGAAAGCGCGAATGAAAATTGTCGTATTAGAATTTCTATAAAAAAATAAGAATTGACGTTCATATCAAAGAATAGTTGCAGCGCGTAATCAAATAAATTGGTTGTTCCACAGCGGGAAAATGAACTATTTTCATGAGCTTTCACCGGTTCTGTCGTACAACGAAACGAACAGTTGAGCAATTATAAAAGCCAACGTTTGTATTTTCTAAAAATTAGAAAGCTGGTAAACTTAATAGATTGTTCGGGAAATTTGTAGATTTTAGTAGTACGATATGTACTGTTTTTAAAAGTGTAGGTATTCTTTAGTAAATTACATTTTCCAGAAAATAATGTAAACTCTTTCTCCGTGTAAACTACGACATTCGTACAACCTTTGTTGCTGTACGAACCAACACTCGCATTCGAAATGTTGTGTACGACTCGCCTTAATTAAAAGACGCGACATGAAGTTAAAATATGTCTGTATACTCGGGACTCGAAATAGGGTGTACTGGTACCATTGTATACAGCACTTTGATTCGAAACGTTTTGTACAAGCAACGTTAATTAGGAGATTGAAGCTACGTTTTTGTTTAATCATCAACTAGAAAATAACGACGTATTTGTCGGATTATGCTTTTGCATCCTGTTTTCACCGCGATGATCAATCAGCAGTGACTGCGCTAAAACAAATCCTCTTTATGGAAACATGAAGCGTCTTTGTGACAGAAGAAGTACAATTTTACAAATTCTGCCAATAACCTGGATTTTGAAATTTAAACCGAAACTCCTATCGAATTTAATTTGAAGTATGTTAAGATGGATCGTTTGAATGAAAAAGAAGAAAAGAAAAGTACAGAGGAATTAGAGGAATTCCAAAGAGAACTTCACCAGTTACAATCTCGAGTAAAGTTTCATCGGTGTGGTAACTTATGCAAAGTTGTTCAATGTCGCCGAAGATCAGCTAAAGCGAAACAGGAACGAAAAGTAGAGAAAACATTTTACTACATTATAGATTTTAATGGCAAAATAGAAAGCACTCTAAAGAAAAATGGACCTCTGCCCATTACATATCCTATGGCGAAGGAAATTTTGATAAAATCCAGAGATGTCTGATCAAAATTAGGGTGAGAGAGAGGCTAGCCATATTTATCAGATCGACGGTTGTATTCCTTTTCAATTGTGATACGGTAAGTTAACGAGAATTGAATTTCAACGGAGGAGAACGGAGTATGGGTGCCGGCCCATTCCATGCACGTTTCCTGATAACGTGACACACGACACGGGTATAATATCAATGGCGTGCTCTAACGTGCCTCTGTTATCCTGTCGTCCTTTAGTTACGCTATTTTCGGAAATTCGTGTGCCGTATTTCATGTTTGGTATGTAATTTGCGGAATCAGAAATACGCCGCTCTCAGCGAGCACACATTGCCTTCCTTGGTGCGACCACCTAATTGAAAAATCTAACCCGAACGTAAAAATATCGATGATATTCACTTTTCATTGAGTGTTATAAATTATGATCGTGCACGGGGCCATCAACATCGCGCGTCTGTCGTTTATAAACTAAAGGTAAGCGACCGACAACCAATACTGATGCATACGATGTCATAGATACTGTACAACTATAGGCAGAATTTACTGTGTGCTGTCGACAGTTTCTTGCGAATATCGCGGTAACTAAGCGATATCGCTTAATCGATTATATGTATTTAGGAAAAGGAAAACGTTGTTCAGAATCGAGCTTTCTCTTCCCAACATATTAGGTCATCAACACAACATATTAGGTCATCCCATAAGTTCGTGCCGACTTTTGTGTATACATTTCATATTTTAAAGAAAAACAAGAGAACTTTTATCGAGACGGAATAATGGCCCTGAGGGCCATGTGCGTGATAGGTGTAGAAGAATCACTCGATATTGTTCAACAATAATTATTTATTTGTTTGTGTTCGTGGTATACACTCGTGCGCCGAAAGCGCGGTACAATTATCGGTTCGCGATTACAAGTTCCAGCTCGGCGCGATACTTTTCGCGGTGCGATTCAAGTCGAGACGATTGCACCAGATGTCGAGAAATTCGGATTCGCTATTACGGACGACTGCCGACGATCAATTCAGATAGACGTCTTCCAACTCGTCTCGCGGTTCATGACCGAATGAATTTTTATCGCGATGATGCTCCTTAGGAAAACTGTGTTTGGGTGTGTCTAAGGATACGGGATCATCGGATTCGTTAAGGAAAGTGTTAGTTCAGAAAGTGAGGGAAATGGACGTCGCTGTTAATTGGCTAAATTTTGAGTTGGTGGTTGGAAAGGGATGTTAACCACCCTTGAGAGAAAGTTGCTAGCGAGGAGCGTCGTACGCGAGGAAAAGCAGATTTCCTGTGTTTTCCCGTAGTGGGTGGTATGTGTAGGGACTGATGAGACAAAGACTATTTGTCCCTTTAGAGAATCTTAGCTACATGAATCCTAAGATTTATAGCGGGTCCTTAGGCTAGCTGAAAATATTCGGTGAAAATGTATCGACATCTGGCAATCGTCTTGTTCGAAGGGTAGAGTCTTTGTGTAGCGATCCACGGGACAGAAACCGTTGAGTCGAGTTTGCTGTCGAGCGCCGCTACGGCCCTACCAGAAAAATGGAAAGAAGTTGTACTACGAGAGGGGGATTACATTTTTTCATGAAACTGAAAATGTAAACAATCTTAACATATATAATCGCTCGAAAAATGGCACGAACTTATGGGATAACCTAATATTTAAAATTCACCGAAATCGCAGAGATCGAGTACTATCTGTACATTTACCAGTGTTACCAAGTACTATGCCTTACTGGAAAGAGAACTAACATGACGGCTCAGAGGCAAGGGAGGTACTGCTGTATATTGTTTACGCATTCCTTATATACGTACAGCTACAGTTCCGCCTGTGCAGGCGACATAAACGGACGTGCGAGACAATGCTCCAGTGAAAATGCGGCAAGAGGGAAGAGAAAGCGGCAAAGTAAACGCCCATCGCCAAAAAAATGCAAATTCCACCAATAAGAATAATTAACAAAGGAGAAACATACAATATCAATAGAGCTATAGGCTCTACAGAGGCAGAAACAAACGAAGTTAACATGGAAATATCACAAGCCAATGACGGGAACAATGAACCAACATACCACGAAGAAAGCTGGACGGTGGCAACTTCCAGCAAAAAACGCAAAGTAACCCCGCTCACAAGCGGGAGGAAAATTGCAATGCCAGAAAAAAAAACAATGGCTGCAGGATATCAAGCTGAGTAATTCATTCAGCGCACTGCCAGAAGAGACAGCAACGGACCCAACGGAAAGTCCGACAACCCGCATTGCTAAATCACCACCAATATACATAGATGCGAAAATAATAGACCACCTCATTGAACTGCTAAACAACATTGCAGGGAAAGATAACTATGTTATCAAACAGATAAAAATAGACCAGGTAAAAGTGCAAATCAACATCCCAGACACATTCAGAAAAGTGACAAAATCACTAAAGGAAAAAAATGCAGGGTATCGCACCTATCAGCTAAAAGTCGAAAAAAGTTACAAAATAGTAATCAGGGGATTACACCCAAAAACAAACACCGACAACATATGCGAGGAACTATCAAAAATCGGACACCAGGTAAGGTCAATAAGCAACATAAACAAGTATGATACCAAACAACCATCATCGCTATTTCTAATTGAGCTAGAACCTAAAACCAACAACAAAGACATATATGATATAACAAAATTACTAAACACAATAGTAAAAGTGGAGCCACCTAGACATAAAAAAAGAAATCCCGCAATGCATAAGGTGTCAGCAATATGGCCACACAAAAAATTATTGTAACATAAGCCCGGCATGTGTTAAAGACGCAAAAAACCATTTAACAATACACTGCCCATCCACGGGAAAAATAGGGGAAGTTAGATGCTACAACTGTAACGGAAACCACCCAGCCAGTCAGGGAACAATTACAACGCAAACTGTTTCCGCCGCTACGAAACAGGACATACACTAACATACAAACGCAACAGGACAGCACAAAATCCGAGACAATACCAAATACACAGCACGCAATAAACACTAACCACATCAGCACCAACACCTTTGATAGTCAAAACTATGCGCAAGTAATCAACCAATCGCCACCCTCTGACAACCAATATCACAACAATAGGAGCAACGACACTACAGAAATCAAGGAACTTCTCAAACAATCCATCAAAAACACCGAAATGTTAACTAGAATGATATGCGAACAAAACGCAGTTCTCAGAGAGCAAACACAACAAATCACAATCATGATACAACTGCTTATAAACGTGCTAAGCAAAAAATAAAAACGGACACGTCGAAAATAGCAGAATGGAATTCAAACGGTCTACAACAACGGGTCCTTGAAATTAAAACATTCATATATAATAACAATATAGACATACTACTTGTCTCAGAAACACACTTCACTTCAAAAAGCTACATAAAAATACCATACTACACCATATATGATACCAAACACCCCTCAGGAAAAGTGCAAAGAGGGACTGCAGTGATAGTCAGAAACGATATCAAACACCATTTACACAGTCAAGATAATAAGGAATATATACAAGCAACACCGTTACAGTTCAAACTAGCAGCAACTACTTCCAGTTGTCAGCAGTATCTGTGCCTCCGCGATACAAAATAACATCACAAATGTGGGAAGAATACTTCCCAAGTACATCGCAGCGGGAGACTACAACTCTAAGCACACGCTATGGGGATCAAGAAATACTATACCTCGAGGCAGAACTCTGGAAAAATACATTAGGAATAATAACCTCAATATATTATCCACAGGAAGACAGACATACTGGCCGATTGACCTGATCAAAAAACCAGACCTACTTGACTTTGCAGATACAAAGGGATTAAACACAAACAAACTAAAAATAACACCCAACCTCGAGCTCAGCTCCGATCATACACCCATAATAATCGAATACAGAAACAAACCAATACAATATAGCAAACCAGAAACACTATGCAATAAAACCAACAAATGGCAAACTTTCAAAGAAATAATAGAAAGCAAAATAAACTGCAACATCCCGTTGAAAACTCCTGAACACATAGAACAGGCAGTAGTAACATTGACAGCAAATTCTACCAAATGCCCAAACTGCACAAATTGTGAATTTCAATAAACAAATAAAAAAAATATATATTTTCCTTAGTTTTAACTTCCATGCTATACATATACTTTATAATTCATTACATATATTTTCTTCAGTTTAAACTTCCATGCTATACATATACTTTATATTTCCATACATATATTTCCCTTAGTTTCAACTTCCATGTCATATATATACTTTATATTTCCTTATATATATTTCCGCAGTATCTACATCCATGCTATACATTTCCTTTATATATCCTTACATATATTTCCTTTAGCTTCGAGTTCCATCATATAGATATACTTTATATTTCCTTACATATACTTTCCTTACTTTCAACTTCCATACTATACATTTACTTTACTTTACCTTACATATATTTTCCTTTGTTTCCACTACCATACAATGCATATACTATATAATACCTTACATATATCTTCCTTAGTTTCCACTACCATGCTATACATTTACATTATACTTCCTTATATATATTTTCCTTAGTTTCAACTTTCATGCAATACATATACATTATATTTGCTTACATATATTTTCTTTAATTTCAACTTCCACGCAATACATATTCCTTATATTTCCTTACACACATTTTGCTTAGTTGCAACTTCCATGCTATACATATATTTTAGATCTCCTTACATACATTTTCCTTAGTTTCAACTTCCATGCTATACATTTCCTTTATATGTCCTTACATATATTTTCTATAGTTTCAACTTCCATGCTATACATTTCCTTTTAATTTCCTTACATATATTTTTCTTAGTTTGATCTTCCATGCAATACATACAATCTATATTTCCTTACATATATTTTCTTTGGTTTCAACTTCCATTCTATACATTTACTTTATGCTTCCTTACATATATCATATTTAGTTACAACTTCCATGCTATACATATACTTTACAATTCCTTACATATATTTTCCTTAGTTTCAACTTCCATGCCATACATATACTTTATAATTCCTTACATACATTTTCCGTAGTTTCCACTACCATGCTATACATATCCTTTATATTTCTTTACATATATTTTCCTTAGTTTCCGCAACCATCCAATACATATACTCTATATTTCCTTATATATATTTTCCTTAATTTCAACTTTCATGCTATAAATTTCTTTTATATTTCCTTAAATACATTTTATTTGGTTTCAACTACTATTCCATACATTTAGTTTATGTTTCCTTACATATATTTTCTTTAGTTTCAACTTCCATGCTGTAAATATACTTTATATTTCCATACATATATTTTCCTTATTTTCAACTTCCATGACATACATATACTCTATATTTCCTTACATATATTTTCTTTAGTTTCAACTTCCATGCTGTAAATATACTTTATATTTCCATACATATATTTTCCTTATTTTCAACTTCCATGACATACATATACTTTATATTTCCTTACATATATTTTCTTTAGTTTCAACTTCCATGCCATACATATACTCAACATTTCCTTACATATATTTTCCTTAGTTTCAACTTCCATGCCATACATATACATTATATTTCCGTACATATTTATTCCTTAGTTTCTACTACCACGCTATACATCTTTTTTTTTATTTATTTATAGAAATTCACAATTTGTCCAATTTGGACATTTTAACAGTTAAATTAGCATGTTGGTGGCTACCCCCAGCGGGGTACCATCCTCTTGTATGCTAGCTTATTTCCTTTATAAGGTCTGCTGGGTGCTTCCTTTTTAGTCTTCTGTCCATGTTTATGGTTTTGTACGTTTCCGCAGCTAGCCGGTTTGGGTGTATTGCTATTCTTGATTTGTATTTTTCTGAGTATCTGCTAATTTCTTCCTTGACCGTTGGCATTCCCAGGTCCCTTCGTACATCTTCGTTTCTGACGTACCAAGGTCCGTTTACTATTGTTCTGAGGATTTTAGCCTGTATTACCTCTATTTTGTTTATATGGCTCATTGCTGCCGTCCCCCATAGTGGTATTCCGTACGTCCAGATTGGTATTATGATCGTTTTATATATTTTTAATTTATTTTCAATGCTTAATTTGGATTTTCGGCTTGTTAGCCAATGCATTTGTCTCCTTATTTTCTTTATTTTTTCTACTATTGATTTGATGCGTAGTTTCCATGTGAGTTGTGTATCTAAGTGGAGTCCTAGGTATTTGACATGCTTTGTTTGCGTTATATGCGTGCCGTTCAATAGGATGTTTGGTGGTATCTTTTTTCGTAGCGTGAATGTAATATGGTTGCATTTATTGGGGTTTGCTTTTATTTGTTTTTCTTGTAGCCAATTTTCTATTTTTATGATATGTTCTTGTAGTATTTTGATTGCCGTTTCTGGGTTAGTATGCCTGACTAGTATAGCTGTGTCGTCCGCGAATGTCAATACTGTGCTGTTGGTAGTTGTTGGTATGTTCGCCGTGTATAATGTGTATAGTATTGAGGCTAGGACGCTTCCTTGTGGTACCCCGGCCTTGATGTCTTTAACTTGAGAATGTGTGTCCTTGATTTTTATGACGAAGGTTCTGCTGCTTAGGTAGGATTTTATTAAGTGGTGTATTTGCTCCGGGAATTGTTTTCTAATTGTTTGTAGTAGACTTTCATGGTTAATTTTATCGAATGCTTTCTTTATGTCTATAAAGAGGGCTGTGCAGTATTCCTTGTTTTCTAGTGCTACTATTATTTCGTTTATAAGCCTGTGCATTTGCTCTATCGTGGAGTGTTTGTTTCTGAAACCAAATTGGTGATCCGGTATTAGTTTTTTTGTCTCTATTATTGGTTTTATGCGTTCGTATATTATCTTTTCCAGTATTTTGGAAAATACTGGGAGCAGTGATATTGGTCTGTAAGATGCAGTTTGGTGCGGGTCTTTGCCTGGTTTATGTAACATTTTGATTTGTGCTAATTTCCATGGTTTGGGGAAGTATTGAATTCTTAGAATTGCATTGAATATTATTGTCATTAGTCTTATTGCTTTTGGCGGAAGGTCTTTCATGATTTTACCATTGATTAGGTCAATTCGTGGCGCTTTGTTGTTTTTTGTTTTATCAATTATGTTTCTAATTTCTTGTGCCGATGTTTTAGGTATGGTGTATTCCTTGTCGGCTGCGGGAGTAGTGGTTTGTGGATCCTCCTCCGTATGACTTTTGATGTTGCTGTTGTTGATAATGTGTGGTGTGAATGTGTTGCAGAGGTGGTTGGAGAATTCTTCAGCTTGTTCTTCGTTGCTTCTTGCCCATGTATTATCTGCTTTTCTGATTGCCGGGGCGGGTATTATTGGCTTCCTTATTTTTTTCGTGGCTTTCCATAGTGAATAGTTGGTGTTCTCGTGTGTGGAGAGTGTCCCTATGAACTTTGCGAATTCGTTATCGTTGTGCTCCTTTATTTTGTTTTTTATTTCCTTTGCAAGTTTGTTTAAGTGTTTTTTGTTTTCTCGGGTTCTGTATTTTTGCCATTTTGCTTTTGCTTTTCTTTTTTCTTTGATTTTGTCGAGTATTTCTTGTGGGATTGTTATTGTTTGTCTGCTGGTTGATTCGGGAGTAGTGGTTGTCCTTGCTGCTTCCTGAATAGTTGCTGTCAATGTTGCTACTGCCTGTTCTATGTGTTCAGGAGTTTTTAACGGGATGTTGCAGTTTATTTTGCTTTCTATTATTTCTTTGAAAGTTTGCCATTTGGTGGTTTTGTTGCATAGTGTTTCTGGTTTGCTATAGTGAATTGGTTTGTTTCTGTATTCAATTATTATGGGTGTATGATCGGAGCTGAGCTCGAGGTTGGGTGTTATTTTTAGTTTATTTGTGTTTAGTCCCCTTGTAACTGCAAAGTCCAGAAGATCTGGTTTTTTGTTCAGGTCAGTCGGCCAATGTGTCGGTGTTCCTGTGGATAATATATTGAGGTTATTATTTCTAATGTATTTTTCCAGTGTTCTACCTCGAGGTGTAATGTTTCTTGACCCCCAAAGCGTGTGCTTTGAGTTGTAGTCTCCCGCTGCGATGTACTTGTCCTCTAGGTCCTGGAAGTATTCTTCCCACATTTGTGTTGTTATTTTGTGTCGCGGAGGCACATATACTGCTGACAACTGGAAGTAGTTGCTGCTAGTTTGAACTGTAACAGTGGTTGCTTGTAAATATTCTTTGTTAACTTGGCTGTGTAGATAATGTTTGATATCGTTTCTGACTATCACTGCTGTCCCTCCGTGAGCTTCTCCTGAGGGGTGTTTGGTATCATATATGGTGTAGTATGGTATTTTCATGTAGCTTTTTGTAGTGAAGTGTGTTTCTGAGACAAGTAGTATGTCAATATTGTTATTGTATATGAATGTTTTAATTTCGAGGGCCCGTTGTTGTAGGCCGTCTGAGTTCCAGGCTGCTATTTTTAGAGTGTCCGTTTTTATATTTTGCTTAGCACGTTTGTAAGTAGTTGTATCATGACTGTGATTTGTTGAGTTTGCTGTCTGAGTACTGCGTTTTGTTCGCTTATCATTCTGGTTACCATTTCGGTGATCTTTATGGATTGTTTGAGCAGTTCTTTGATTTCTGCAGTGTCATTGTTACTATTGCTGTGGTATTGGTTGTCTGTGTGTGTCGATTGGCTGGTTACTTGAGTGTAGCTTAGACTACCAATGGTGTTGGTGCTGATGGGTTTGGTGTTTGTTACTTGCTCTGTATTTGGTATTATTTCGGGTTTTGTGCTGTCCTGTTCGGCTTGTGTGTTAGTGATTGTCCTGCTTCGTAGGGGCGGGAACAGTTTGCGTTGTAATTGTTTCCTAGCTTCGCAACCTTTATAACTGGCTGGGTGTTATCCGTTGCAGTTGTAGCATTTAACCTTCTCTATTTTTCCCGTGGATGGGCAGTGTATCGTAAGATGATTTTTGCGAATTTAACGCTTGCCGGGGTTCTATTGCAATAGTTTTTAGTGTGTCCGTATTGTTGGCACCTTATGCATTGTGGGATTTCTTTTTTTATGTCTAGGTGGCTCCACTTTTACTATTGTGTTTAGTAATTTTTCTATATCGTATATTTCTTTGTTGTTGTTTCTAGGTTCTAGTTCAACTAGGAATAGCGGTAATGGTTGTTTGGTATCGTATTTGTTAATGTTATTAATTGTCCTTACCTGGTGTCCGATATTTGCCAGTTCTTCACTTATTTTTCCGGTATTTGTTTTTGGGTGTAGTCCCCTGATTACTGCTTTGTAGCTTTTGTCAGTTTTGAGCTGAAAAGTGTGATACGCTGCGTTTTTTTCCTTTAGTGATCTTGTCACTTTTCTGAATATTTCTGGGGTGTTGGTTTGCACTTTCACCTGGTCTAGTTTCATCAGCTTGATAACATAGTTGTTTTTCCCTGCAGTGTTGTTTAGGAGTTCGATGAGGGGGGCGATTATTTTCGCATCTATGTATATCGGTGATGGTTTGGGAATGCGGTTTGTCGGACTTTCCGTTGGGTCCGTTGCTGCCTCTTCCGGCAGTGCGCTGAAAGGATTATGCAGCTTGATATCTTGTAGCCATTGCTTTTTTTCAAGTGTATCAATTTTCCTCGCGCTTGCGAGCGGGGTTACCTTCCGTTTTTTGCTGGAGGTTGCAACAGTCCAGCTTTCTTCCTGGTGTATTGGTATTTTTTCCTCCACGTTGGATTGTGTTGTTTCCATAATATCGTCTTTTTTCTCTACATATGTAGAGTCTGTAGCTCTATTTGTGAAATATGTTTCACCTGAATTAACTATTTTTATTGGTGGAATCTGCATGATTCCACGTTTTGTAGATGGACGTTTACTTTGTCCCTTTCTCTTCCCTCTTGCCACACTTTCACTGGAGCACTGTTTCGCACGTCCGTTTAGGTCTCCTGCCCAGGCGGAATTGACGCAATACATATTCTCTATATTTCCTTACATATATTTTCCTTAGTTTCAACTACCATGCTATACATTTCGTTTATATTTCCTTACATATATTTCCTTTGGTACAACTTACATTCTATACATTTATATATGTTTCCTTACAAATATTTTCTTTAGTTTCAACGCTATGCCTTCACTTTATATTTCCTTACATATACTTTCAATAGTTTCAAATTCCATGCCATACATATACTTTATATATCCTTACATATATTTTCCATAGTTTCAACCACCATGCTATACATTTCTCTTCAATTTCCTTAAATATATTTTCTTTGATTTCAACTTGCATTCTATATATTTAAGTAATGTTCCCTTACATATATTTTCATAAGTTTCAACTTCCATGCTATACATATAATTTACATTCCATTACATATATCATCCTTAGTTTCAACTTCCATGCCATTCATATTCATATACATTATATTTCCTTACATATCTATTCCATAATTTCTACTTCAAGGCAATACATATTCTCTATATTTCCTTACATATATTTTCCTTAGTTTCAACTACCATGCTATACATCTCTTTTATATTTCCTTACATATATTTTCTTTGTTTTCAACTTCCATTCTATACATTTACTTAATGTTTCCATACAAATATTTTCTTTAGTTTCAACTTCCATGCTATACTTTTACTTTATATTTCCTTACATATACTTTCCTTAGTTTCAACTAACATGCCATACATATACTTAACATTTCCTTACATATATTTTCCTTAGTTTCAACTTCCATGCTATACATGTACTTTATATTTTCTTACATATATTATCCATAGTTTCAACTACCATGCTATACATTTCTTTTATATTTCCTTACATATATTTTCTTTGTTTTCAACTTCCATTCTATACATTTACTTAATGTTTCCTTACAAATATTTTCTTTAGTTTCAAATTCCACGCTATACCTTAATTTGATATTTCCTTACATATATTTTCCTTAGTTTTAACTTCCATGCTATACATATACTTTATGTTTCCTTGCATATATTTTCTTTATTTTCAAGTTCCATGATATAGATATACCATGCTGTATATAACTTTATATTTCCATACATATATTTTCCTTACTTTCAACTTCCATGCTATAAGTGTACTTTATATTTCCTTACATATATTTTCCTTAATTGCAACTTCTATGCTATACATTTCATTTATATTTCCGTACATATATTTCATTTGGTTTCAAATACTATTTTACACATTTACATTGTGTTCCCTTACATATATTTCCATCAGTTTCAATTGTCATGCTATACATGTATCTTATATTTCCTTACATATATTTTCCGTAGTTTCCACTACCATGCTCTACATATACTTTATATTTCCTTACATATCTATTCCTTAGTTTCTACTTCCAGGCTATACATATTCTCTATATTTCCTTACGTATATTTTCCTTAGTTTCAACTACCATGCTATACATTCCTTCTATATTTCCTTACATATATTTTTTTTGGTTTCAATTTCCATTCTGTACATTTACTTAATGTGTCCTTACAAATACTTTCTTTAGTTACAACTTCCACGCTATACCTTTACATTATATTTCCTTACATATGCTTTCCTTAGTTTCAACTTCCGTGCTATACATTTACTTAATGTTTCCTTACAAATATTTTCTTTAGTTTCAAATTCCACGCTATACCTTAATTTGATATTTCCTTACATATATTTTCCTTAGTTTTAACTTCCATGCTATACATATACTTTATGTTTCCTTACATATATTTTCTTTATTTTCAAGTTCCATGATATAGATATACCATGCTGTATATAACTTTATATTTCCTTACATATATTTTCCTTACTTTCAACTTCCATGCTATATGTGTACTTTATATTGCCTTACATATATTTTCCTTAATTGCAACTTTTATGCTATACATTTCATTTATATTTCCGTACATATATTTCATTTGGTTTCAACTACTATTTTATGCATTTACATTGTGTTCCCTTACAGATTTTTCCATCAGATTCAATTCCCATGCTATACATATACCCTATATTTCCTTACATATATTTTCCGTAGTTTCCACTACCATGCTCTACATGTACTTTATATTTCCATACGTATATTTTCCTTAGTTTCAACTTCCATGCTATACATATACATTATATTTCCTTACATATCTATTCCTTAGTTTATACTTCCAGGCGAAACATATTCTCTATATTTCCTTACGTATATTTTCCTTAGTTTCAACTACCATGCTATACATTTCTTTTATATTTCCTTACATATATTTTCTTTGGTTTCAACTACTATTCTATACATTTACTTTATGTTTACTTACACATATTTTCCTTATTTTCAACTTCCATGCTATACTTATACTTCTATTTCCTTACATATATTTCCTTTATTTTCAAGTTCCATGATATAGATATACCATGCTGTATATAACTTTATATTTCCTTACATATATTTTCCTTACTTTCAACTTCCATGCTATACGTGTACTTTATATTGCCTTACATATATTTTCCTTAATTGCAACTTTTATGCTATACATTTCATTTATATTTCCGTACATATATTTCATTTGGTTTCAACTACTATTTTATGCATTTACATTGTGTTCCCTTACAGATATTTCCATCAGATTCAATTCCCATGCTATACATATACCCTATATTTCCTTACATATATTTTCCGTAGTTTCCACTACCATGCTCTACATGTACTTTATATTTCCATACGTATATTTTCCTTAGTTTCAACTTCCATGCTATACATATACATTATATTTCCTTACATATCTATTCCTTAGTTTATACTTCCAGGCGAAACATATTCTCTATATTTCCTTACGTATATTTTCCTTAGTTTCAACTACCATGCTATACATTTCTTTTATATTTCCTTACATATATTTTCTTTGGTTTCAACTACTATTCTATACATTTACTTTATGTTTACTTACACATATTTTCCTTGTTTTCAACTTCCATGCTATACATATACTTTATATTTCTTAACATATATTTCCTTTATTTTCAAGTTCCATGATATAGATATACCATACTGTATACAACGTTATATTTCCTTACATATATTTTCCTTACTTTCAACTTCCATGCTATAAGTGTACTTTATATTTCCTTACATATAGTTTCCTTACTTTCAACTTCCATGCTATACATTTCATTTATATTTCCGTACATATATTTCATTTGGTTTCAAATACTATTTTATACATTTACATTGTGTTCCCTTTCATATATTTCCATCAGTTTCAATTCCCATGCTATACATATACCTTATATTCCCTTACATATATTTTCCGTAGTTTCCACTACCATGCTCTACATATACTTTATATTTCCTTACATATCTATTCCTTAGTTTCTAGTTCCAGGCTATACATATTCTCTATATTTCCTTTCAAATATTTTCCTTAGTTTCAACTACCATGCTGTACATTTCTTTTATATTTCCTTACATATATTTTCTTTGGCTTCAACTATCATGCTATACATTTCGTTTATATTTCCTTACATATATTTCCTTTGGTTTCAACTACTATTTTATACATTTACATTGTGTTCCCTTACAGATATTTCCATCAGATTCAATTCCCATGCTATACATATACCCTATATTTCCTTACATATATTTTCCGTAGTTTCCACTACCATGCTCTACATGTACTTTATATTTCCATACGTATATTTTCCTTAGTTTCAACTTCCATGCTATACATATACATTATATTTCCTTACATATCTATTCCTTAGTTTATACTTCCAGGCTATACATATTCTCCATATTTCCTTACGTATATTTTCCTTAGTTTCAACTACCATGCTATACATTTCTTTTATATTTCCTTACATATATTTTCTTCGGTTTCAACTACGATTCTATACATTTACTTTATGTTTACTTACACATATTTTCCTTATTTTCAACTTCCCTGCTATACATGTACTTTATATTTCCTTTGATATATTTCCCTTAGTTTCAAATTCCATGATATAGATATACCTTGCTGTATATAACTTTATATTTCCTTACATATGTTTTCCTAACTTTCGACTTCCACTCTGTACATGTACTTTATCTTTCCTTACATATATTATCCATAGTTTCAACTACCATGCTATACATTTCTTTTATATTTCCTTACATATATTTTCTTTGTTTTCAACTTCCATTCTATACATTTACTTAATGTTTCCTTACAAATATTTTCTTTAGTTTCAAATTCCACGCTATACCTTAATTTGATATTTCCTTACATATATTTTCCTTAGTTTCAACTTCCATGCCATACATATACTTAACATTTCCTTACATATATTATCCATAGTTTCAACTACCATGCTATACATTTCTTTTATATTTCCTTACATATATTTTCTTTGTTTTCAACTTCCATTCTATACATTTACTTAATGTTTCCTTACAAATATTTCCTTTAGTTTCAACTTCCACGCTGTACCTTTACTTTATATTTCCTTACATATACTTTCCTTACTTTCAACTTCCATGTTATACACGTACTTTATATTTCCTTACGTATGTTTTCCTCATTTTCAATTTCCATGCCGTACATATACTCTATACTTCCTTACATATATTTTCCTCGGTTTCTACATCCATGATATACATTTCCTTTATATTTCGTTACACACATTTTCTATAGTTTCAACTTCCATGCCATATATGTAGTATCCAAATGGTTCTTAGAGGAAGGGACAAGTAATGATGTTTTGATTTAACAAATGATATTTGAAGCAACGAAATGATTACAATGCAGTTGTACGTCCTATTCTCACAGACGGCTTTCGACTTCCCAATTCATGCTCTGCCCACTCTGCACACTCTGCACACTCTGCACACTCTTGGCATCCGTCCACTTCGGCATCTCAACTAACTCTCTAACGTCTCTTTGCCTTTTCCCGTACTTCGGAACAGGTATCCCGAAACCCCCGTGGTCAAGGTCACGCAGCCTTTTCACGAAAACTGTCCACTTAAAAGACCCAACGGTACATTAATGCTGAACGGTACTTTGTTTACAGTTCGGCCGATACCTTAGGCCTTTTGGCCCCGATACTACATATATATACTTAATATTTCCTTACATATATTTTTCTTAGTTTCCACTTCCACGCCACACATATACTCTATATTTCATTACATATATTTTCCATAATTTCGACTTCCATGCTATACATATACTTGTCGGAGATGGAAAAACACCGGAACCTCTCCTTGGATTCTCGGGAATACCGTAATGTCGTAATTTAGATTAAACAAATGTCGCTCCGATTGTTCGAGGTTTATGATAGTGAGCTTGGGCTGGAGGCGACAACCATTCGCCGAACGTAGCCGCGGTCAAGGGATGAACGTTTTATCTAACAAAGGCACAGAGTAACTCTATACCTCTCCTTTAAAGAAATAGCCGTAGCGACACGTGGCAGTAAATATTTCAAAGGTTTCTGTTCCGTGGCTCGCCACACGCAGATCCCATCCTTCGGGTAAGATGATCTCCAGATGTCAATATATCTCCGCAGTATGTTTAGCTAACTTGAGGACCCGCAATAAATCTTAAGATTTAGTCAAGCAAAGTTCTTCATTTAGACAAACAGTCCTTGTTGCAACTACGGGACGATAGGAGAAGCCTATCTTCCACGAACGATGCCCCCGTCAACAACCTCCCCTCAAGGGCGGCCAGCATCTCTTTCAAAACGCTGATATGGAGATCGACCAATTAGCAACAGCGCTAATTTCCCTCACCTTTGGAACGAAAGCTTTCTTTGACGAATCCGAGGATCTCATGTCCTTAGACCCACCCATTATAGTTTTCCTCGACGGCATCGTCGAGACGGAGAGTTACTCTCTGGTATGATCTCGACGACGATTCAAGTAACTCTCGGATACGTAGTGATTGCCCCATGCATTAACATTGAGTACAACTTAGACGCTAAAGAAGAGTAGAGTTCGTCATCCCGTTGACCGTGGATTCGTTATTGAGCCTAAGATCATTGTCATTAGCTTCTCGAGTATCAAATTATCGCGATTACTTGTCCAATTCCAACATGGTCATGTTTGCACTAGTAAATATCTCCTCTATTGCATAGTGATCACGTCTAGTGTCAATAGGGATTCGTTTACGCCCTTAACCCTGACTCTAATCGTAACGCCAACCCGACATATATATATTGTATTAAACAATGGTAATAATAATATGATATTTTATAAAAATATTTAATATTCTTTTAAAAAAATATTTTTATAAAAAATATATTTTTTATAAATATTATTTTTATAAATAATATATTTTTAAAAAATTTAATATTTAAAAATATATATATAAAAAAATGATGTTTTTATAAAAAATGCATTATTTTTTTTTTAAATAGATTATCTTATATATAAGTATATATTAACATATAATTATTAATTATAAATATAAATAAAATATACTTTTAATATAAATATTTATATTATATAAAAATTTATATATAACTATATATATTTTAAAATTTAAACAAAAAAAATATATTATATAATTATTTATATAAATATTATTGTTTATGTAAAACATTATTATTTAATAATCTTTAAATATATAATTATTTTAGAAAATATATTGGAAAACATAAATATATAATTATTTATGTATTCATAAAATATATTATATATTTATATATATATATATGTCGGGTTGAAGTGAGGATTATGGAGA
Source organism: Bombus affinis (assembly GCF_024516045.1). Taxonomy (NCBI): domain Eukaryota; kingdom Metazoa; phylum Arthropoda; class Insecta; order Hymenoptera; family Apidae; genus Bombus; species Bombus affinis. Next base: position 2,415,807 of record NW_026108821.1, read on the forward strand.
GGGGCGTTTAATGAATTCTCATTAGAATTAGCCATTGCCGTGATACAATGAAGAGTTTATTAGCACAGGCTTATTAACAAGATTAGGCACTCGTAGCACTAGTGATAATGACCGATATCGTATAGTTTTTCCGTCGTTTTACATGTTATGAAGTAACTAGACTCCATGCTTTTATTGATTTTCTCTGTCGCTATACCTGCATCTTGGTGGAGGGGAGCTTTCTCTGGAGGCAGTTTGAAAGAAGGGATAGAGTTAGATTCTTTTTACCTAAAAATTTGATTTGTCTGTAGGAACATTTTAGACATATTTTTTTTTATTATGTTTGCCAATCTTCTCTTTTTGTCGTAAGAATAGTTGTATTTTAGATTGTTTATTTTGGATAGTACGTAGCTTTTGTCTCGATGTAGCTCGTTGTAGCTCGCTTTCACAGTCAAGGCGCTATTTTAGAAGGGTACTCCAACAGCTAAAACGATTCCCTTCAACATTCGTAGCAGTATTTCTAATTTCCTATGCTATGAGTTTTTTGTAAGGATAATTGACGGATTTTAACGGTCCGAACGGTCGAGAGCCCCTTACCCCTCGCCCAATAATATCTAAGCATGGCATTCATCCAGGTATCGTTCACGCTCTTCCAGCGAAGGATCTCCCCACTTGGGGCGTATTCGCGCAGTAAACGCCATCCTGCGGGCGAATATGCCGTTTGACGATTTTCTTGAAAACCAATCAGCGTGCGTATTTGGGGTCCTTCGTTTTGAGCCTCGTTGGAGTCTCAGTCGACGCTCGCACTTGGGCTCGCTCGAGTCTAACAACGGTATTGGTAGTCTGGTTCGAGTAGTTCAATCGCGAACATGTAGCATCGAGTCAGTTTCCGTGCCTTCGTATCGCTAAACGTGGACTAAACAACCGTTTCAATTTCTCAGTGGTCTTCAAGCGCTCGTGCAGGTGAAATCGTTTCGTCAGTCGTAACGATCAGTTGATACTTTTCTGAACAGGTTTCCTCGGTGCGTCAATATCTTCAAGCATTCGTGGACATGGCTGCAAGCGTTGGTGGAGACAGAGTCGTTCCATCAGGCGTAACGATCAGTGGACAGTCCTGTGCGAAATCTTCAGTTGCGAACAGTATCTCCAAGCATCGATGAAGGTAAGTATCGTTTTAGCGAGTGAACGATTAGTAAACCGTCTCGAGCGGGTCTTTCAAATGCGAGCGGCATCGACACGCGTGTATCGTTAATCATTCGTATCGTCGTACGATAATTCAGTCGCATTCGTTCAGTCGTAAATCGCGTCGCGGCATTCGCTTCAGTTGTATTCGTAAATTTCGTTTTAATCGTCGAAAACGATTTGAAACATTCTCATCGTTTGTTCTTCGATATTTTTTTTTTCCAATTTTAACTTTGTCAATTGTTCTACGCGCATTAAAGCTGTTACCCAAGATTAATTCGGCGGGGAACAAGTTAGAGAGCGCGGGTATCGTCGTTATCAGACACACGCGCACGTTAGACGTATCGTTGTTTCTTTAACCGATTGAGTAGCAAACAGCGTGATCGGGTCTGTTTAGATTTTGTGTCGAAAAGTCCCAGTACATTTGAACTCTACGGACGACTAACGGTATTTTGTATTTCATTGTTATCTTGATGATTTTTATTGAACAAAACTTGAAATATTTATAAACTAATAGTACGCGTATATAAATATATAGATGTATTTCGTAAGAGTAACAAATATGACGAGCGCTATTGTGCCGCTTGTTTCTCTTCGCAATCGATTAAGAGGCTATCGTGCCGTTCGGCACGTTTCGACCCTGGTTTTTCAAAGACTCCTGGGGCTCAAACGGTTAAATTATGTCAATATTATCCGCAAATAATTATTTTTCTATTTACTCTATATGATTTTCGAAACATTAAAAGATTATTATTACTCGACTACTTCAATATTGATTACGGTAATTTTTTAATTACGGTTAAAAACTTGTCACTACTGGTGTGAGAGACTGTAAAATTGATTCGAAATAGTATTTTACAGAGTAACCGATGAAACCGATGAAACCGATGAGTTAGATATTTATATAATAAAAAGTTATTTCTATTTCTGAATTTTCTTTCTGGATATTTCTTTTAAATACTATTTTAAGTAGTTGTTGTTTTACAGTACGAATAAAATATTTTAAATATGTAGTAAAAAATAAACTATCTTTATTTTCACAACGCGGTACATAAAATAAAGTATTTTATCTTTGTATTGTAGATAGTATTGTGTTTAAAATGTTTCTTAACAATGAAAATAGATTAAGCAGAAGGTTAATATCAGGATGCGAGAATCCAAAATATTTGGAAATTAAATTCATGTTCTTTTTAACCCTGCTGCGCGCTCTTCGGGTCTCTTTGTTCTTACTGCTCTCCTTTCTTTCTCTAAGAACTTTTGTATTCTTTAAACGTATAGAGCAAAATTTTGTCCGACCGTTGAAACCGACATATTTGAGAAAAAGACGTGCGATCATAGAAAATCTAGGGAACGCACTGATACAAAATTATATTATAAGATGGTAATATGACCCGCGTAGGAAAGCTGCGAAAGAAATAGCAGAGAATGTTATAAATACATTGGAACATTTCAAAGAGAAAATAAGAGTTTGTAAAAATTTCACTAATGCCAAAATTTTGTTTGCGATAATAGAATGTACCGGTTCTTTGCAATGAAAATTATTATGAAGGATATAAGTAACATACTACTACATTTCCCCGGTCCTTACTTAGAAGATAAAACAAACGAAAACGAATCTTTGTATGCAAAGGTAATTTTCTTCTTCAAACTCTTACCGAATAATTTAGTTGAATGGAAGACCGCAACAGGGTGTTAAGTAACATGCATTATTCAAAGTTTTCATCGCTTGGATTACTCTTATATGGGCAAACATGCAATCCATTTCCTTTTTTTTTTTTTTTATTCTTTTTTTATTCTTTTTTTTTTATATTTATATTTAATTTGCACTTTACAATTTGTCCAGCTGGACATTTGTTAAATTTTTCTAACTTTATCCGAGTTTGACTATTTTATTTCTGTAGCGAGGTCAGTGGGGTGTTTCCTTTTTATTCTTCTTTTTACGAGAGTTTTGCTCGCTTCAGCAGCTAGCTGGTTTGGATGTATTGCCGTTCTTTCCTTGTGTTTTTCTTTTTAAGTACTTGCCGATTTCTTCTTTGACCATTGGTATTTACGTACAACTCTCGATTCCAACTGACGATTCTCTCCCCTCGGTTACAACTCAACTATTTTCTTGATCCGATTCGTTTCTTTTCGTCATCCATCAATATCTCTACTACGCGCGCGTTCGTTACGCGTCCGCCACCGTTGCTACCTACGCCTTCTTCCAATATTACAAAAATGTCCTATAAGGAAAAACCTTACGGATATCGATGGCTGATTAGGCCTGTCGGCACTTGCGCCTCGGTGATGTTTGGACCGCCGTTGGAAAGTTTTGTTGCCGAGTGCCGCTAAGCCCTATTCAAGTTTTCCGACCGTTTCTGCTTGTTGGCATTTGCTCTTCGTCGCCGACATTGTCTCTATGTCGGTGATCTTCCCGCGTCACTATAATAGAGACCAAAGAAGCCGTTCTACAGTGTCACCTAACTAGTACAGTGTCACGTAAAATTTATGATAAAGAAGGAGTAACGTAATTTGACCGTGTTTTTTAAATTTTGTAGGCTTTTATTCACGAGAACGATTAAGTATAATATTACAATGAAGTTCAAATCACGGCCAAACTGTACACAAGACTAGACTCGAGACTAAAAAAAAGACTCTTCTTGGTCGAATGATTGCAGTTTTTACAGGCTGCTGCGTTTGTCGGTGTTGAGGGACAAGGGACGGATCCTAATTGCCCTACGTAATGGGGCAAATGTAATGTTGGGCCATGTGGAAAGGTCAAGTAAAAACCTTAACGGTCCGCTGTCAGGTAGTATGGAATGACGTGGATTTGACGATTTATGATCGTTGTCAGAACAGCCGTTCGTGAATGTTAATATTTTGCTGTTGGTAGTTATACGCAATGCAGTGAAACTAAATAATTTCAAAATTGAAGTAGGCGAGAAAATTAGAATATTATGATGGTGCAGGTCGAAAGGGCCTGATTTCCTATACAAAAATAAGTCGATGATGAAATGACAATTTTTAACACAAGACTTGGTTTTCCAGAAAATCAATTACGAAGTTCCGTCCACTTGACTCGCTACTTTTTAAGTATACGCGTACCTATATGACGGAACTTCACAATCCATTGTGTGGGAAACGAAGCCAGGAAAAATGTTATATATCTGTATGCACGTCTAAAAAAATACCATTTATCCTCATAGATACATGTATGTTTTCTTAAATATTTTGTCTATTGTGATAACATGAAATAACAGAGCTGATTACTTCAGCCAACGCTCATACCGCGGACAGTTGACCGTGATCCTCCGAGCAGGCCGGACCTCTCGGCCCTAAGGGATAAACAGGCGTAGGCCCTAACAGCGAGCGCGGCAAGCTATACAGTGTACAGTAGACAGTGAGAGAGCAAAAAAAAAAGAAAAGCAAAAAAAGTGCTAAACAGTGAAAAAATAGTGACAACATCAACCACTTTAGAACCAAGTTAAAAATAGAAGAAGAAAGAAATGAATTCGAAACCAAGGAGGCGGAATCCGCCATAAACTCGTCAAAAAAAGGAATCAAAAGAAAAATAGAAAAACAACAAATAATTAAAGATAGCAGCATAAGAACTGCTACACAAAAGACGCGGAAACTCAATCCGCCCCCAAACCTGATAACCAGGAATAAAATAAACCCCAAGCTAGAAAACTTAAAAGGAGAAGAAAGCGACTCACAAGAAGAGCGCGACGATAAAAACGAAAATATGAAACAAAGAAGAAGCCCACAACCACAACCAATGGCTATCACATTAAGAAACAGATTCGATGCCCTCCAAGCACAAGACCACAACACACCGCAACCGCATGAAAACATTATCGATAACATTAAAAAAAGAAACGACGTATTAAGAGAAAAGGCAACCAGACAGCCCACTCCCCCGATCACGACACCAATAACCACAAGCAAAAGCTACACCGCCCGGACAAGCACCCCCCCCCCCCGCCGCCCAGCCGAAAAAAACAACACCGCAACCTTCATCAGCACTGAAAAACCAAACGCACAAGGGCCTGCCACCCAGCCACCCAGCCGAAGACCAGGCAGACCCCCCCACATCAGCGAAAGGGGCCAGGCCACCCCCCATCAACATAACGTTACAAGACCCAAAAGACACAATAGCACTTATGGAAAAGTCCCTCAAAATCAAGAACTTCCATATCAAAAGAATCCACTCAGGTAAGCACGTACTTTATCTGCAAAACCTAAATGACCACGAGAACGCAAAAAAGATACTGACCGCAGCCAACACGGCCTATTTCACATACACCCCAAAATCTCAAAAACCCCACACATACCTTCTAAAAGGGCTAGGAAACAGCTACACAGAAGCGGAAATTCTAGAAGACCTAAAAGCCCTGAAAATAGAAGAAGTTAACTTCACCAAAGTGACGCGTTTCTCAACAAGAAAATCAAGGGAGAACAACACATTGCTCCCAATCTATATAATCCAAATCTCCCCCGATAGCAACATTGGGAACCTTTTAAAAATAAACAGACTTAACTATCTGAAAATAGCCTGGGAAAAAATTAAAAAAAATGATATCACGCAATGCTACAAATGCCAGCGAATAGGCCACACAGCACAAAACTGTAACCTAAACTATCGCTGTGTAAAATGCACTGAACCGCACGGGCCAGGCGAGTGCAAAATAAAAAAAGAAGCAGCAGTAAGCAAAGAAAAAATCTACTGCGTAAACTGCAAAAACTACGGACATCCTGCATCATACAAAGGATGTCCAAAACTCGTCGAATTACGGAAAAAGATTAATGAAAAAATCACCAAAGCAAAAGCAGCAAAAACGGAAAGAATCGCCAAAATAAGCCGTAAGTACGTCCCCGAACTAAAGTTCGCGGACATAGTAAAACAAAGAACAAGTATAAACGAAACAAGTCCGCAAGTAACAAACATAGCGGCACAAGCCAAACAAAACCCTAACCCGACAATAGACTCACCCCAAATAAGCATAATAAATGTCATCGAAGACTTCAAAAAAAGCATCCTAAAAGCCCTAAGCGACCAACAAACACAACTAAACGAAATCAAAAAAGCACTAAATACGCATGAAGAAAGAATCGATTCCATCTTCAACATCATCGAAAATATAGACGAAGATTAGCCAAAATCACACCCGCCCACCAATCACAGCAGAAAATAAACCAGATAAAAGTTAATCATTTGAAAATCATATCAATAAACGCCAACTCACTAATCTCAAACCAAAAAAGATACAGCCTGCTAACACTAATTAAGAAAGAAACCCCCGACATAGTACTCATCTCTGAAACCAAACTGAACTATAGACATAAGGTGCAATACAAAAACTACACAATAATAAGACACGACAGACCAAACGCTACCCAAGGAGGAGGAACGGCAATCCTCATAAAAAACCCCCTGAAGTTCAAAACAATACAAAACGACAAAATAACAAACTTCAAAATCCTAGAGACGACGATCATAAAAATAAAAATAAACAATAAAGAAAACTTATTTATCTCCGCAGCCTACGCAGCCTACGGAAACCAGAAACAATTTAACGACGAATTCGACAATCTCTTCCAACTTTTACAGCTCGACAAACAGGAAAACTACTACATAATAGCCGGTGACCTTAACGCCAAACATACCAGCTGGAATAACGAAATAAACAACACGAGAGGAAACTCCGTCAGAACCTGGCTAGACAATAAAAGCATTTTCTACAAAACAAACCTCTATGGCTCCGAGCTACCCTCTTACCCAAAAGGACGCTCCTACCTAGACATATGCCTAGCAGACGCCCGAATAAAATTCCAAAACTTACGACCAAATAACACTCTCAAAACCATAGACTACGACAGCGACCATAACGCCATAGTATTTCAGATAAGCAAAAACACATCCGACGACCTAACACTCGAAACGCAGACCGAAACACCCAGGTACAACTACAAAAAGACAGACTGGAAGAAGTTCCAAAACCTGCTCGAAAAGAACTGCGACCTAAAAATCTACAACAATGTCAACCTAACAGACAGACAAATCGACTCGTTCATAGACGAAATAGAAAAACATATACAAATCGCCCTACAAGAATCCGTACCGACATTTAAAAAAAAAGACTCCTGCGAGCCATATATAAACTATAAAATAAAAAATCTACAACGAGACAAAAGCTACATACTATCGAAATTAAACAACCTAAGACTCAACTACTCTTACAACAAAAGAGAAGACATAGAATTCCTAAAATACCTGCTACACGAAATAAAATCACAACTAAAACAAGAATTCGCAAACTCTATAAATCAATACTGGACAAATAAAATAAAAAATATCTCCAAAAAAGACTCTGCTAACATGTTCCCGCAGATAAATCAAATTTTCAGACCAAAGGAACAAAACTCCATCCCGCCCCTCAAACTGCCTCCAGAAAAAGCCTCCCTCATCCAAGAAGCAGGCATCGAGATACAAAACACCAACAAAGACACAGAGGGCAACTTCATAATATCAAAAACAACGGAAAAACTAGACATTATCGGTACCCACTTCGTCAAAACTCACACACAAAACGAACACATGGGCCGAGAACAACTAAACAGAATTATCATCGCCGAAACAAACATACTAAAAAATAAAATAAAACAAGACATAGCGCTAAACAAAACAGTCTGCACATTCTCAAACGAAAACACATCGGACGACCCCAAACAGCCCGACCCAGAAATAAACTACTTTACAAACTTCAACCAACTAAGTACAATCTTCTCCACGCTAAACAACAAAAAATCCGCCGGCTTCGATGGCATCCCAAACACCGCGCTCAAACGCCTACCAAACAAAATAAAATGGTACTACACAGTACTGTTTAATAATGCACTAAATAACACGTACTTCCCCAAAAAATGGAAAAAAGCCAAACTCATAGCCATTACAAAAAAAAATAAAGACGGCTCATCACCCGCAAACCTACGACCCATAAGCCTCCTCCCCAACATAAGCAAAGTATACGAAATGATCATAAACAACCCCCTAGCAGCCTTCTGCTCAAAAAATAAGATAATCCCGGAAAACCAATTCGGCTTCCGCCACAAACACTCCACAATCCACGCAATAAATAAACTTACGTCGGATATCTGCTGGGCACTTAACGCAAATCAGCGAGTAGCCGCCTGCCTAATAGACATCGAAAAAGCCTTCGACACCGTCTGGATCCCAGGACTCATTTATAAAATGACTAAAAAGAACTTCCCCGAATACCTAATCAAAATAGTATGGGACATGATAACAAACAAAACTTTCATAATGACCGACGGCTCGCACACCTCAAGCAAAGAATTCTCCATAGAGAACGGCCTGCAACAAGGAACAGTAAATTCCCCGCTACTCTTCAGCATCTACAATAACGACTTACTAAACCTCTTTAACCTCAACACATCCACACACAAACGCTCCATAGCCTTCGCGGATGACCTAATCATCTACGTAACAGGCCGCAAAACCAAAACGATAAGAACAGAACTCCAAGAACTCTTTAACAAAATCAGCGATTACTATCATACATGGAAACTAAAAATTAACGCAAGCAAATGCGAAACCATACTATTCAGACCCACGACAAGCAAAATCGGCCCAGCAGAAAGGGAACAAGTCAGGAAATTCCGCCTAAAAGAAAAAGCAAACGAAGAGAACCTCATACCACACAAAAATTGCGTAAAATACCTAGGAATAAATATAGATGAAAAACTAAACTATAAGCAACACATCGAAATCCAACTCTCCAAAGCCAGCAAAGCTTTTTGGAATACAAAAAGGCTGTTTTACTCCAGAATTCTCGATAGCAAAGTAAAAATCATGTGCTACCAATCGCTAATAAGACCCATTATAACCTACGGCTGCCCAATATGGTACAACATACCAGCGTCAATAATGGAAAAAATTCGCATATTTGAAAGAAAATGCATCAGAGCTTGCCTGAGCATTTACAGATCAGAACACAGCGGATACAGAAAATACATAAAAAACAAAAAAATATACGACTTAGCCAACATCCACCGCATCGACTGTCACATCCTAAAACTAACGAGAAATCACTTCTCGCAAGCCGCGAAGATCAAAGAAAACAGCCTAATCTTCGGCTGCTTATACCCAAACGACGCATACTTCAAAAACACTCTGTTAACAGGCTACATCCCCCCCGAAGCCTTCCTATACCTAGACGAAAGAAACTATCTCCAAGACCAAAACAACATCCCCATAATTTATCATATGCAAAGGAAAATAGGAATGAAATCTATTCAATACGAGGAAAACCTAGATGGCCGCACGGCAGACACTAGGTGGAGATACAACATGGCCCTCCCCCAAAAGGATACAGAAGACAAACACAGAAAAAACACAAAAAAATATTGGTGGATACGGAACCCATAACAAAAAACAACAAGATAAAGAGCCACAGAACAGCAACGCTCACCGAATAAAAGTGTAAATATGTAAATATGTAAATATGTAAATAGATAAACAAATATTATACTAATCCCACAGAACACCCCTCCCCACCCCCTCCCCACCCCTCCCCGCCAGTCCCAGTCCATCCCCTCCCAGCCCCTCCCTAACAGGCTAGCGAACTGTCCTGTTTTTGCGTCCAGGCTTTCAGGACATAAATTAAAATATCGTACATAAGCACAGCGCAACAGCGGCTTAATTTTATTTTATTTAACAATAACAATAATAAGCTTAAAAAAAAAAAAGAGAAAAGAATGTAATAATGCATGGCTACGTCGTACCGTCGCGTATCGGTACTTTTGCCTGTACCACCCTACAATTAGAATTCAGCGTTTATTCTGGAAAAAAAATCATGTAAAAAAAAAATATGTAAAACCTGGAATTAATAAACAAAGTTAAAAAAAAAAAAACGCTCATACCGCGTTGAAAGTACTCGTTCTCGTCCGATCACGAAAGTCAAGCAGCGCTGGGCACGGTTAGTACTTAGATGGGTGACCGCTTGGGAACTCCGTGTGGTGTTGGCTCTTTTTACTTTTGTTAACACTTGGCCAACCGAACCATCAGATCTCCCTCCCCCCTGTGAAGAACATCGCTGAGTGACCGAACGGGGGGAGGTCTCCCTTTTTGACTTTAGCAACGCATATTTCCTTTTTTGTTGTTGTTGTTATTACCAATTATTGTTTACTTATCCAGTTACCTGGAATTGTTCCCAATTAATTGCGACTCTTCTTCTGCTTTTATAAAGTGCAATATGTAATAAAATACACCAATTTAGTGGTCTTAAAATTAATTAAAAAGTTACACTATCAGTTATGACTAAATAAAGTTGTAGCCGAACGATACTACACTGTAAAAAAATATTAAAATACATTATGAATTTTTAACTTCACGTTCAAGTCGTGTCATTTATCATTAGTCATCTTTAATGTTTTTAATTTTACCTATATCTTTTTATACTTTTAATTTGATGTTCTGTATAAACAATATGTGAAATCGTTAAACAAAATCATTACCGTAAAATATAATTGACGACTTAAATAATTTTTAGACTTTTTTGTTTTTCAAGTATTAGTGAATATTAGTCCTGCTTACTTAGAAAACTGCACGTGCGCATACAGTGTTTCTATGAATTTTGAGAATTTGTTATTATTATGATCTTTTATTTTACATTTTATTTCCTTTGCGAGTTTGTTTAGATGTTCTCCTCCTTAGTTAGAAATCGGCACGGTGGGCAATGTATGGGTTGTCCTGTGCTGGCGCGGTTGTTAATAAGCTATGGTCGTATACATGAAGAAAATATCTTTTTAGCATTAAACGATTATCACCATATGTTGTATCATTCTCGCATACACTCTTACTTATATGTTGCTTTGTTTATGCTTTCCGATAATGTTATATGTATTCAATATTGAGAATTGTAGAATGTGCAAGTATTATACATACGTACGTCGTTTGAGAGAATGCAAAAATACATGTGCCAAAACTTGTGACACAAACCGAAGGGCGATGATTCCCTGCGCGTGGCGAAAATGAAGTCGAAAATGTAAAATGACATTTTTCGCTTTGTTTTCGCGAAAGTCAATTATGAAGTTGCCTCTACTTAACTTCGCAGTCCATTTTCTTGAAAACGAAGCCGGGCATGATTTTACATATCTCTTTTATCCTCTTACATAATTGTACGACGTAAAAGCTTTTTATTCAATAATATTATATACCAAAATTGATTACTTCAACTAACGCTCATACCGAGCTGAATGCATTCTTTCTCGTCAGAGTGCTGGGAACCCCCCAAGCAGGTCGGTCCTCACTGGCAAAAAATACCAGGCGCAAGGCCTGTTAGTGAGTTTGCCAATTTATACAGTAAAACTCAATAAGGAAAAGTGATAAATAATGCTCACTATAAAAACAATCAAGAAAATAAGAGAAGGAAAGAAACAACCAAAAGAAAAATATAGCAAAAGTGAATCAGGAACTTTCTTGGCAATACAAGCTTTGGCACCCAAAGGAAGCGGAAACTCAACCGCCCACCAAACCTGTTGAACAGGAATAACAGGGCACAAAGTAGGCAGGAAAGTGTAAGCAAAAAGGAAAGCACAACAGGAGACGCGGACCGCGAAGGAAACGAAACTATAAATTCAGCAGATAGCTCCCCATTATCGGCAATACGAACGAAAAATAGGTTCAGCGTATTGCAATCGCAAGAGTCCTGCCTATCTCGGATACAGCAACACCCTCAAATAGGAACAATAAAAGAAACCACCATAATAAGGAAAAAGAACGGAAGCCTACGGAAGAAAGCAAGTAGGAATACGGCCTCTCAGGAAATCACAGGGAAATCACATGTCCGAAAGAGAATAAAGAATGGATCGAGAGAGAGATATACTATCATCAACGAAAACCTCAACGTCCCAGGCGTAGCCCAGCGAAATGGACAATGAATTTCCAGCGGCAACGCTACCGAGAAGCCAGACACAACCCAGGCAGGCCACCAGCCTCTACAACAAAGAACGCTGACACCACTGCCCCCCACAAGTAGAGACAAATCGCCTCCAACATACATTACCAATCAAGACCAGAAGGAGACAGTAAAACTCTTTGAAGAGACTCTAAACACAAATTCATTCCATATTAAACGGATACACACAAATAAACATGTGCTATTCCTACGAAGTATGCCAGTCTTTAACAAAGCGAAAGAAATCGTAATTGCAACTAAGACAGCGTTTACGCATATACACCCAAATCGAAGAAGTACCACACGGTCTTACTAAAGGGTCTAAACAATAGTTTCTCCGAGACAGAGATACTCGCAGGGTTACAAGCACTACAGATGTCTGACGTACAATTGACAAAATATTGGTACTTCTCAATAAAAAGATCAATAGAAAACAATGAATTGCTTCCAATTTACATAATCCAAGTATCCCCACAAAGCAATATTAGTTACCTACTAAAATTGAACCGTCTAAATTACTTTAGGGTAAATTGGATAAAGTCAGAAAAAATGACATAACGCAATGTCACAAATGCAAACTGCACGGAGCCGCACGGTCCAAGCGAGTGCAAACTTTGCAAAAAACTTTGCGAAAATATCATCAAATGCAAAGAATCAACAATTTGCGTTGCTCAAATAAGCCGCAAATTCACCCCGTAGTCAAATTTCTTAGCCATCCTAAGACAAGGAATAAGCCGAAACCAAGTCTCTGAAAACCAATCACATCGAACAAATTTATTACCACGCGTAATGCAAAATCCAAATCCAATTAAAACCATATCCGTAACAAACCATACCGTAATAAACTTATCGAAGACTTCAAAAAAAGCATATTCAAAACCCTAAATGAACAACAAACACAATTGAACTAAAACAATCATTAAAAACGCACGAAGAATGGATTGACTCTTGCCCAAAAGAAGGCTCATACCTAAACATATGCCTTGGAGACACACAATTACAATTCCTTAATTTACGGGCAAATAACAGGCTCAAAACTATAGACTACGAATGCGACCATAACGCTCCCGTATTTCAGATAAATAAAAATACATCTGACTTCCTAACCCTAGAAACACAGAGTGACGAACCCAGGTGCGAGTACAAAAAAATAAACTAGAAAAAATTACAAAATCAGCTCGAAAAGTACTGCGACCTAAGTATCCACAACAATGTCAACCTAACCAAGAGGCAAATCGTCTCATTTATAGACAAAATAGAAAAACTTATACAAACCGCTCTTCAAGAATCCGTACTAAAAATAAAGTAAGAAAGTCGGCTTTCGAGCCCTATACCTATTAAAAAAAAAAAAAAAAAAAATTACGAGACAAAAGCTTGATACCATCCAATATTAACAATCTAAAATAAAACTATTCCTTCGATCAAAAAGAAGATTTAGAATAATTAAAGTACCTTTTGTACAAAATAAAGTTGTGTCAAAACAAGAATTCGCAAACATTATAAATCAACAGTGGGCAAACAAAATAAAAAATATCTCTGAAAAGGACTCTGCTAGCATGTCCCACAGAGGAATCAAATTTTTACATCAAAAGAATCAAACTCTACCCCATCTCTCAAATTGCCTTCAGACGAGAATGATTCCATTATGCGCGGTATGAACGTTAACTGAAATAAGTGATGTATTTGCTTTTAATGTACAAAAAAAGAATATTTGAAAAAATGTATGCAAGAATGAGTGTTATATATGGTATTAGTCATGTAAAACTAAAGCATTTCTATTTCCTCATGTTTAGATTATAGATTATTGAAAATAGATTATTAAGGGAAGTAAAAAGGATTGGAAAAACAAAAAGGTCAACACCACGCGGAGTTACCAAGCGGTCACCTATTTAAGTACTATCCGTGCCTGGCGCTGCTTAACTTTCGCGATCGGATGAGAACGAGTGCTTTTTTTTCTATATAACATTTATTGACCAGTAGATGAGAATTACATTTGTATGTTGTTCACAATAAACAATGGACTTCGAGTGCGGGGTGGCTTAGGCAAAAGTACCGATACGTGACGATACGACATAGCCATACAATGTTTTGTGTCGGAATTACAGTTTTTACCGGTTGCAGTTTACCAGTTTGAACCGGCGTCCTTGATCGATAGTTATTTTCGAAGGTACGCCGAAACGAGCTATTCGTGTAGAGAGGAGAACCGAGGCAACGGTTGTCGCTTCCATATCAATGATGGGAATGGCTTCGGGCCAACGCGAAAAACGGTCGATACACGTTAGACAATATCGGTATCCTTGTGAATATTGCATCGCGATAATGTCTATGTGTATGTGCTCGAACCGGCCTGCTGAAGTTTCGAACGTTCCGACAGGTGAGAATACGTGCCTGGTGACATTGCATCGTTGACACGGGATACATTGTCGTGCCCAAGTCCGGCAATCTTTATTTACGGACGGTCAAATGAAACGCGACGTCACCAATTTTTGCGTGGCACGTATCTCTGGATGGGAAAGTCCGTGGAGCGAATTAAACACGTCGCGCCGCAAGGATTTCGGTACGTACCATCGTACAATGTCGCCTGATATGTCGCAATAAATTTCTACCTATAATTCTAATGGTAAAAAATCAATTCCTTCACCAAGCTTAGCGTAAATTAGTGTTGTAGTTACGATGAACGTCCTGAAAAATATGTCTAACCTATTACCGTGAATTTTCTTAACGACCTTGTCAATTATTATCTCATAATAAGATGTTTTGACTGGATGGATTCGATATGGTTCTAACCATTCGGTATCCCTTTTGTCTTTCTTATGATCGTTGTGAATTAGTACAAAGTCTCCTTCTTTGAAAATTGTTTGAGTTCGCGCGACCTTTCTTTTTTGATCTCGAGCGTATCGTTTCTCGCTACTTATTAGTGTTTGTCTCGTTAACTTCAAATATTTGTTCAACTGTTTTTGTCATGGAAAAGACATATCATTACACGTTAGGGTAGTGGTTTTTGCAATCGCGGAAGGTAAATTAGCTTTTCTTCCGAACGTTAATTCAAAAAGGGTAAATTCTGTTCCTACGTGAAGTGCTGTATTATACCCTAAACATATAACATTGAGTATCTCATCCCATTCTTTATCATCGTTATCCCGTAGACTAGTATAAATTAGATCTTTAACTACTGTGTGAGTACGTTCTAATGATCCGTTGGATCGAGGGTGAAAGTTAGTCATCTTGATATGTTTAATCTTAAAAGCTTCGTCAAATTTCGTTATGAGCTCGCTAATAAAATTCTGTCCTTGGTCAGTAAGGATTGTCTTGGGAGCAGAGAATATATAAATGTAAGATTGTTTATCTCGGGATAATTCAGGTGACCGATTCTGAAATCTGAAAATGGAGTTTATTGTGAAAATACTTAAATAAAATACAGGAGTAAACAATAATTAATAATTAACAACAATTAATAACAGTAATAATTAAATACACAAGAACCAATTAATAACATTAAACAATAAATAACAAGTTCTGTGCAATGTCTATCTGAAAATCGAGAATCGATTTTCAACCTCCTGAGCTGCCGATCTTTCTCCGTCAATCTTCAATGTTTTAAATAATTACTCTTTCTTCTGTAATCTTGATTATCTCTGATGTTGCTCTCTGTCCGTCCGTTTGGGAAATGAATGTAAAATAAGGAAAGTCGCTCTGTCCGTGAAAGAAAAGAAGTCATGCTGTCCGTAAACCGAGAGAGTTCCTATCACACTTGAACTCTAGGGAGTTTATATAAATATAATGATTTAATTGCGTTAATAATGGATTCGCTTTGTTGTGTCTTCAGTGGAACTAGCATCAAGTATTTCGTCAGTTTGTCGTGAATTGATAGGATAAATTGGTTTCCTTATTCTTTGTCGTTAGTCGTATAGTGTCCATGGCTATTTTGTCGTTGGGGTTTAAAGGTGTGTCTGAAATTACTGGTTCTTCCTTAGGTCGTATTCTAACTAGTTTTTCTTTTTGGCAAACGTCACAATTTTGAATGAGATCTTCGATTCTACTTATTAAATTTTGGATCTTATATCGTTCTTTGATTCTTTGGTATATCTTTTGAATTCCTAAATGTCCTATCGTACCGTTATGATTTTCCTGAATTATTTTTTCTATCTCTTCCTCGGTTAATTCCTGGATTGGGTCCCATGCAAAAATGACAGGGTATCGGGTATCATTGAAACATAGAAGCATATGTTTGATCTAATTCTAATTCTGCAAACGTGTTGTCTCCTATACCTACTTTTTTGTTATTTCGTAATATGTTATCGATTTTCCGTAACCATATTGCCTCGTTGAACTCTTCTAATTCTGTTTTAGTTAATTGATAGAAAGATTGATCGTTAGGTTTCATTTCTAATCGTTTTGGGATTTCTTTTTCCATTCCGTAAAATGTTGTAAGAAATCTAAGACTACTGTTCCTTCAGGGGTTTCTACTTTTTGAATCGCATGAATTCTAGATGAACTATCTGCGACTGGGTTTTCTTTGCCTTTAACGTGTTCGATTGTGTATTCATACTCTTCTATCTGTAGCGAGGCACGAGACAGAAACCGTTGGGAAGTTTGCTGTCGAGTGCCGCTACAGTACCCCCTTACCAGTGACAACGTTACAATTTTTTTACCAAATGTCGGGGTTGATTCCGCATTCGGCGACTTTTAACGCCTAGCCGAAACCTGCCTGAAACCAATCGGGAAATCGGACTCTACGCCCTGATCGCGTAACGTGTCTATTCCGAGCGTTTTCTCCGTTCGTCCGGTTATTGTCGGCTACATCGCTTTCGTCGCGGGCGTTCGTTTGATCGGTGTTTTGTTCGTACCGAAGCCTCATCGGAATCGACACGTTACGATTCTCGGCGGTTCTTTGTTCGAGGTCCTCCGGTATGATAAAAGCGGGCTTTAAGCGGTCTATGGAGACCGTCACGTCGCGATTATTTATCTTTAACGTGTAATTTTTTTCGCCTCTTTGGATTACCTTAAATGGCCCGTCATAAGGCGGCTGTAAGGGACCTCCGATCGCGTCGTGGCGCAAGAATACGTATGGCGAAGATTCTATCTCGCGAAAAACGAAAATTTTCTTTTCGCCGTGTCGCGTAACCGGGTGCGGTCTGACGTTGCCCATTTATTCTTTTAGTCGGCTCGCGTATTCCGAATTGGCCCGTTGATTCGTCGGTAAGAAAAATTCTGCCGGCAATCGTATGCCGGTGCCGTAAATCATTTTGGCCGCCGTTGCGTTGAGGTCCTCCTTAATAGCGGTTCGAATGCCTAACAAAACTATTGGCAAAATGTCGACCCAGTTGCTCGTGTCGTGGCACTTGATTGCCGCTTTGAGTTGTCGATGGAGGCGCTCTACCATCCCGTTGGACGCAGGATGATAGGCCGTCGTGCGTAGATGTTTGACGCCGAGCAACCGGCATAATTCCTCGAATAAGCGCGATTCGAATTGACGTCCTTGATCGGTTGTAATTTTCAAAGGTACGCCAAAACGAGATATCCAGGTCGAAAGAAGGGCCGTAGCAACGGTTGGCGCTTCCATGTCGGCGATAGGGATTGCTTCGGGCCAACGCGAAAAACGGTCGATACACGTTAGACAATATCGACCTACGAATATTGCATGGCGATAATGTCCACGTGTATGTGCTCGAACCGGCCTGCTAACGTTCCGAACGTTCCGACGGGTGAGGATACGTGCCTGGTGACTTTGCATCGTTGACAAGGGATGCATTGCCGTGTCCATGTTCGGCAATCTTGGTTCATGGACGGCCAGACGAAACGCGTTGTCACCAGCTTTTGGGTGGCGCGTATCCCGGGGTGGGAAAGTCCGTGGAGCGAGTTAAATATGTCACGCCGCAAGGATTTCGGTACGTACGGTCGTACAATGTCTCCTGATACATCGCAATATAATTCTACGTTGTGACCAGGGAAGCGCACTCTCTTTAATCGCAACGCGCACGTGCCGGTGTTAACAATGTCGCGTAGTTCGTCGTCGCTTTCCTGCGCGGCGGCGAGAGTTCGGTAGTCCACAGACATTCCTATCGCTTCGATGCGTGATAAAGCGTCGGCTACGTTATTGTCGGGCCCCTTTATGTATCGGATGTCGGTCGTGAATTGCCCGATGTAATCCAAGTGTCGGAATCGTCGCGGCGAGCACTTGTCGGGGTTTTGTTTGAAGGCATACGTAAGGGGTTTGTGATCTGTGTAAATTATAAAATGCCTCCCTTCTAAGGCGTGTCGGAAACGCTTGACCGCCGTGTATATTGCCAGTAGTTAGCGGTCGTACGCGCTATATTTTCGCTGGGCGGAACTCAACGGTTTAGTGAGGAACCCTAACGGCTGCCGAGAGTCTTTGACGCGTTGCTGGAGTACCGCTCCTACTGCATAGTCGGATGCGTCTACCGCGAGGCTAACGGGCGCGCCAGGTATCGGGTGCGCTAACATCGTGGCGTTAGCTAGGGCGCGTTTCGATTCGCGGAAACTAGCTTCGGATTGCTTCGACCATTCGATGGGCGCGTTGCCCTTTTTTCCTCCTTTTAACAGGTCGTTTAGCGGCTGGAAAATTTTTGCTGCCCCCGGTATGAAACGTCGGTAGAAGTTAATCATACCGAGGTACCTACGTAGTGCTTTAACGGTCTCGGGGAGCGGTACTTCTACAATGGCGTCAACACGTTCTGCCAGCGGCTTTATTCCGAATGCGTTTACGGTGTGTCCCAGGAATGTGATCTCGTTCACACCGAATTCGCACTTTCCGGGGTTGATGACTACCCCGTAATGATTCAGGCGTTGGAAGAGCATTCGGAGGTGTTCGCGGTGCTGCTCTTCGGTTTCGGAGGCGATTAGAAAGTCGTCGATGTACGCGAACACAAAATCTAAACCTCGGGTGATTTCATCGACAAACCTTTGACACGTTTGCGCGGCGTTTCGAAGCCCAAACATCATGTTGGTTGCTTCGAAAAGTCCGAAGGGTGTCGTGATCGCGGTTTTCTTGACGTCTTCGGGCGCGATCGGGATTTGATGGTAAGTGCGGATGAGATCGATTTTTGAAAAAAAAAAAAAAAAAAAAAAAAAAAAAAAAAAAAAAAAAAAAAAAAAACGCTTACCGTGCAGGAGTTGCGCGAAATCCTCTATATGCGGGGGGGGGGGGGGGGAATACTTGTCGGGCACAGTGCGGGCGTTCAACGCACGATAATCGCCGCATGGTCGTAGATTTCCGTCCTTCTTGGGTACGACGTGTAGGGGTGATGCCCACGGGCTTTTCGATGGCCGCATCACTCCTTGCTCGATCATGGTTGCGAACTCTGCCTTGACTTGCTTGAGTCGATCTGGTGCGAGGCGGCGAGGCTTGCCGGAGACGGGGGGGCCGGGTGTGGTTTCGATATGGTGTACCACCGCGTGTCGAATTTTTGAACTTTTCGAGAATAGAAATCAATCGGCCTTTATCGTTACCAAGTACCTCGGTGTCTACTTCACTAAGATCGATCTCGTTTTCGACGGTCTCATTACAGGCGTTAACTATCTTCGTTTTGGAAATATCGAGGCTGTCGGGCGTAATACGTACGTCGAAGCCTTGACTTAGAATTTCGCGATCAATCATGATATCATATTTTAAGCGACTATCAGGGAGGACGTGAAAAGTTATCTCCAATGTAAGACCGTTGATACATATGGTGGACAAAATCTGTGACGTACTCTTAACACATGTATTCTCTATCCCTCGCATTACTACTATATCGGTCATTCTTCTGCCGGAAAATTTCGGGGCTACGGATTCCTTAATTAACGAGCATTCGACTCCAGAATCGAAGCAAAATGGGAACGACTCACCCTGGTGACTCAGTTTACCGGTTGAGGCCTCCACCACGCAGAATCCGACTCGACGTTCCTTGTCGTTGCTATCTCTTCCCTCGGGCAGTCAGGTGCGATGTGGCCCTCCGCTTGGCACTTGAAGCAAACCACCTTGGACGATGTAGCTGGTCGGCTTTCTTCTGGGCGTCGTGTCTTCGGTTTTTCGGTCCGCATTCTCTTGCGGCACTCGGTTATTCTATGTCCGGTGATTCTACAGTGGTAGCATCTGGCTCGGCCCGAGGTCCTGCTTCGCTTAATTCCAGGTTCCGTCGGTAGATCATTTGACGAAGAAGTCAGTCCCTTTCCTCGCGTATGAGAAAGCCTGCATCTCTTGATAGAATTGATCCCGGGTCCGGATATCACGCGAGAATGCTAGCCGCTCGGCCTCCTTGTCCGATAAACGCAGTCGATAAAGGACGAAAGCGTTAACTATTTCGATCATGGTTAGATTTTCCCACCTCGACCATAGGAGAGAGTGAAGACGATGGCCGAAAGCCCCCGTGGTTTCGTCCTCCAGTTGCTGTTCATTGAGGAATCCGACCATCATTGAGGTTATTGTCTCCGTGGTGCCAAAACGCGAGAGAAAATATTCGGTAAATTTTGTCCAAGTAAGACCATCGACCGGAATTTGCGAAAGCCGCCGTGCTGCAGTACCTTCCAGAGCACTGCTTAAAAGGAGATATAGGTCGCTATATCTTGTATAGACCTCGAAATTTCTTGTTGAGTTTTTGAATGCTTCTTCTCTGTCTCTTTTTAGGTTTATCTTATTCTCCATTATTCCCTTAGGGACGATTTCAATCATTTTTCCATACAGTAAATGATTTGGAGCAAATCCCGTTACGCTGTGTCTGGTGTTATTGTACTCTTCTACGCTTTCTTCTGCGATTTTTGTCCAGTTTCTTTTTTTTCCGAATTGATTTTACATCTGATCCTGTTTAATAATGTTTGATTTACCCTCTCGTTCAGTCCATTGGAGGATGGACAGTCTGTCGAGTTTCATTGGTTCTTGCCTTTATTCTTATTGATTCCAACGGTTTATGATGTGAAAGGACAGTAAAATATCTATCGATTAATCAATGTTACCAGTACTGAATCGCCTCTTTAATAGCGAGCTTCTGCGTCTTTTGTGCGGGAAGTCCTATGATGCTGTTAGTGTCTTTGGTCAATACGGGCAATACTCTCTTGCTGTTTTTGAATGCTTCACTCGGACCACTCCCGGACTGCCACGGTTGCTCGATGAAGAACTACTGTTGCTCCTGTAGAATTATTTACAATATTTACAATGTTAAATTATGTTTCTTTTACTCAATGTACTTACGTTTCTTTTAATTATGTTTATTATCTTTTTGCACATTAAAAATAAATAAGAAAACCAGTTATTTCAGCCAACGCGCATACCGCGCTGAGTGCACTCGTTCTCGTCGGTTGGCCGTGAACTTTACAGGACGCCGACAGTGAAACCGAAAGCAAGGAGGCGGAATCCGCCATAAATTCAGCTTAGCATTGAATCGAACAGAAAATCATAATTCAAAAGATAACCAAAGACACTAACAGCATCATAGGACTTCCCGCACAAAAGACGCAGAAGCTCGCTATTAAAGAGGCGATTCAGTACTGGTAACATTGATTAATCGATAGATATTTTACTGTCCTTTCACATCATAAACCGTTGGAATCAATAAGAATAAAGGCAAGAACCAATGAAACTCGACAGACTGTCCATCCTCCAATGGACTGAACGAGAGGGTAAATCAAACATTATTAAACAGGATCAGATGTAAAATCAATTCGGAAAAAAAAGAAACTGGACAAAAATCGCAGAAGAAAGCGTAGAAGAGTACAATAACACCAGACACAGCGTAACGGGATTTGCTCCAAATCATTTACTGTATGGAAAAATGATTGAAATCGTCCCTAAGGGAATAATGGAGAATAAGATAAACCTAAAAAGAGACAGAGAAGAAGCATTCAAAAACTCAACAAGAAATTTCGAGGTCTATACAAGATATAGCGACCTATATCTCCTTTTAAGCAGTGCTCTGGAAGGTACTGCAGCACGGCGGCTTTCGCAAATTCCGGTCGATGGTCTTACTTGGACAAAATTTACCGAATATTTTCTCTCGCGTTTTGGCACCACGGAGACAATAACCTCAATGATGGTCGGATTCCTCAATGAACAGCAACTGGAGGACGAAACCACGGGGGCTTTCGGCCATCGTCTTCACTCTCTCCTATGGTCGAGGTGGGAAAATCTAACCATGATCGAAATAGTTAACGCTTTCGTCCTTTATCGACTGCGTTTATCGGACAAGGAGGCCGAGCGGCTAGCATTCTCGCGTGATATCCGGACCCGGGATCAATTCTATCAAGAGATGCAGGCTTTCTCATACGCGAGGAAAGGGACTGACTTCTTCGTCAAATGATCTACCGACGGAACCTGGAATTAAGCGAAGCAGGACCTCGGGCCGAGCCAGATGCTACCACTGTAGAATCACCGGACATAGAATAACCGAGTGCCGCAAGAGAATGCGGACCGAAAAACCGAAGACACGACGCCCAGAAGAAAGCCGACCAGCTACATCGTCCAAGGTGGTTTGCTTCAAGTGCCAAGCGGAGGGACACATCGCACCTGACTGCCCGAGGGAAGAGATAGCAACGACAAGGACCGTCGAGTCGGATTCTGCGTGGTGGAGGCCTCAACCGGTAAACTGAGTCACCAGGGTGAGTCGTTCCCATTTTGCTTCGATTCTGGAGTCGAATGCTCGTTAATTAAGGAATCCGTAGCCCCGAAATTTTCCGGCAGAAGAATGACCGATATAGTAGTAATGCGAGGGATAGAGAATACATGTGTTAAGAGTACGTCACAGATTTTGTCCACCATATGTATCAACGGTCTTACATTGGAGATAACTTTTCACGTCCTCCCTGATAGTCGCTTAAAATATGATATCATGATTGGTCGCGAAATTCTAAGTCAAGGCTTCGACGTACGTATTACGCCCGACAGCCTCGATATTTCCAAAACGAAGATAGTTAACGCCTGTAATGAGACCGTCGAAAACGAGATCGATCTTAGTGAAGTAGACACCGAGGTACTTGGTAACGATAAAGGCCGATTGATTTCTATTCTCGAAAAGTTCAAAAATTCGTTCATTACGGGTTTCCCACGTACTCGCGTAAGTACGGGCCAGCTAGAAATACGACTAATCGACCCTAACGTCACCGTCCAAAGAAGTCCTTACAGACTTAGCGAGAAAGAGCGGAGAACCGTGCGGGAGATAATCTGCGAACTAATTAGAGCAAACGTTATAAGGCCCAGTAAGTCACCATTCGCGAGCACTATGTTGCTCGTGAAGAAGAAGGACGGCTCAGATAGACTGTGCGTAGACTTCCGAGCGCTAAATAAAAATACGGTTGCGGATCGGTATCCCCTACCCCTTATCTCAGATATAATCGCGAGATTGCAGAAGGCAAAGTACTTTATTAGCCTGGACATGGCCAGCGGGTTCCATCAAATTCCCATACATCCAAACTCGACAGAGTACACAGCGTTCGTTACACCTGACGGACAATATGAGTATGTAACGATGCCGTTCGGATTGAAAAATGCACCGTCCGTTTTTCAGCGGGCCATTTTCAACGCCTTAGGCGACCTCGCGTATTCATACGTCGTTGTTTATTTAGATGACGTCCTAATTATTGCCGACTCGATAGATCAAGCTCTAGAAAGATTGAACACCGTATTAGATACTCTTGTGAAAGCCGAATTTTCCTTCAACTTCGCGAAATGTTCTTTTCTGAAGACATCGGTACTTTACTTGGGGTATGTGATTCACAACGGAGAAGTTCACCCGAACCCGGGTAAAATACACGCCCTAAGTTCCTTACCTGCGCCAATGACCGTCACCCAGATCAGGCAATTCATCGGGTTAGCTTCGTATTTCCGCAGGTTCGTCCCTAAATTCTCACAGATGATGAAACCCCTGTATGCGCTCACCTCAGGTAACAAAAGTATAACATGGACCGATAGATAAGACAGCAGGTAGTTTCCATCCTGATAGACGCGCCGGTGCTAATGATATTTAACCCCAATTGCCCGATAGAACTACACACTGACGCTAGCACGGAGGGTTACGGGGCGATTTTGATGCATAAGGTCGACGGCAAAAATAGAGTAATCGAGTACTACAGTAAAAGAACTACCCCTGCGGAATCTAGGTATCATTCCTACGAACTAGAGACGTTGGTAGTCGTAAACGCCATCAAGCATTTCCGTCACTACCTACATGGACGGGAATTTCTTGTCGTTACGGATTGCGACTCGCTGAAAGCGTCAAGTAATAAAGTACGTTTAAGTGACAGGGTCCACAGGTGGTGGGCTTACATGCAGACTTTCACCTTCGACATTATGTATCGAGAGGGTAAGAAGATGGCCCACGTAGATTTCTTCTCGCGAAACCCCGTAGACTTAGACCACCGTAAAGTTGATAAAATCGCGGAGAAAGAAAACAATCTGGCCGAAATACCGGAAGACTGGCTACTAGCCGAACAGCGCCGCGACCCGCAAATTATAGAAATCACCGCAAACTACGAAACGACGAACTCGCGGAAGATATCGCGAATACTTATGAGTTGCGTGCAGGTACCCTTTACCGCAAAGTGCAGCGGCGGGGCACAACCCTCTGCTTGCCCATTGTCCCGAGAGGCTCTAGATGGTCCGTTATTAACCATGTGCATCAGTCAATTATGCACTTGGGTTGGGATAAGACGCTCGAGAAACTGTACGAGTATTACTGGTTCGAAGAAATGGCGAAGTACGTTCGCAAATTAGTAGAGAACTGCCATGCTTGTAGAGTTTCGAAGGCTAGTTCAGGTAAGATACAAGCCGAACTACATCCTATACCTAAGACCAGCATACCTTGGCATACGGTCCACATGGATATAACGGGCAAGTTGAGTCGTAAAAGCGATTCGAAGGAGTACGTCATTGTGTTGATCGACGCCTTCACTAAATTTGTATACCTGCATCATACTCGTAAGATGGATTCCCTTAACACCATTAAAGCGCTTAAATCCGCTATATTTTTATTCGGGAGTCCCTGTCGGATAATAGCGGACCAGGGAAGATGTTTTACGGGTAAAGAGTTTCGAGAGTTCTGCGAAAGCAAACGAATTAAAGTCCACTTGATAGCGACAGGTGCCAGTAGAGCTAATGGACAGGTAGAGCGTGTTATGGGCACGTTGAAAAAACGTGTTCACGACAGTAGAAACGACCGGGCGGTCGTGGCAAGACGCGATTGGGGAAATACAGTTGGCTTTGAATTGCACCACTAACCGCGTGACAAACTCGAGAGCATTAGAACTACTAATAGGTAGAACGGCAAGATCTTACGATCTGTTGTTACCCGGTAACATCGAAGTGAAGGAAATCGGTATCTCCAATGTAAGACGACAGGCAATAAAAGGGATAGAAACGAATGCTAAATACGAGAAAGACAAGTTCGACAAAGCTAAAGCTAGGGTGGTTAGGTTTAACCTCGGTGATTTCGTATTACGCAAGAATGAGGAAAGAAATCAAACCAAACTAGATCCAAAATTTAGAGGTCCACTTGTAATAGCAGAAGTCTTGGAAGGGGACAGGCATATCTTAGAGACATTAGACGGTAAACGATCGTACAAGTACAGTCATGACGGGTTGAGGAAAATGCCAGATTGTCGCATCCCTCCCGAGTTGGATGTCTGTAGTGATGACAATAACAGTGACCATGACGATATGAGTACTGCGATCTCGGAAGATCAGTAGCACTATGCCAATAACTCCCGGCAGAGCGACTTCGCACGTGTTTCGGGACGATAATGTGATAAAGCTCAGAGAGAACGTGTGATGTGGTTCACACGCTTTTTGTGGTGATAGTATGATAAGGCTCAGTAAGAACATGCGATGTGACTTGCATGCATTTCGGGGCGATGATATGGTAAAGCTCGGTGAGACCGTGGAACGAAGCTCTATGTGCTCATGCGATCTAGAAGACCGAGATCTTTTGGAGTGCGAAGTCGAAAATGGTCCATCATGCCGTTACGATCCGTCTGATAACCTGCAGGATACAACTATCACCTTGAATACCAACTATAACGCTACTAATTTTCATTATTTTTTATTTCTTTGCTGCCAAACGCCCGAACAGGATTTGTTGCTACACTGGGCCTTTGCCTTATTCGAACATCTAATTAATTTGCGGATAATGTTAATTGTATCGAGTCTAATGTTAGGAAACTCAATATTTTAGTTACACCCGAGGACGTGTGATAGTCAGAATGGCCGTGTCGGAGATGAAAGAGCACCGGAACCTTCCCTTCGGAACTTTGGGAAGACACCTAGTACTGTAATTTAGATTCCACCATAGTCGTATTAAGAAAACCGTTGTCATTCGATTCGACTGTACTTATTTGAGATTTATGATAGTGAGCTCCGGCTCGAGGCGACAATCAGTCGCCGAACGTAGTCGCGGTCAAAGGGATGAACGTTTTGTTTAACAAAGGCATGAAGTAACTCTATAGCTCTCCTTAAAAGAAATACTTGGGACGGGGCACGACGGTAAGCATTTCAACGATTTCTGTCCCGTGCTTCGCCACACGCAGACTCTATTCTTTGAGTAAGATGATTACCAGATGTCGACGCGTCTCCACAGTACATGTTCAGCTAGCCCGAGGACCCGCTATAAATCTTAAGATTTATTTAACGAAAGTCCTTCAAACCGACAAGCAGTCTTTGTTTCAACCATGGGAAAATTGTAGAAGTCTATTTTTCTCACGAACGACGCTACCCGATAGCAACTTTCTCTTAAGGGCTGCTAGCACCCTTCCCTAACCACCAACATGGAAATTGACCAATTAACAGTAACACCAATTTCTCTCATTTTCCGAACGAAGACTTTTCTCCACGAATCCGATGATCTCGTGCCCTTAACACAACCATCATATGTTTTCCTCGACAGTGTCACCGTGATGGAGAGACACTCTTCCGTAAGATCTTAACGACGATACAAATAATTCTCAGGTACGTAGTACTTGCTCTGTGTGACAACCAGAATATAACTTAGCCTCTCATGAAATATACACGTTCGACATCCCGTTGACCGCGGATTCGTTACCGGACCCGAGACCATTGTCATAGTGCCGCGAGTATCTAAATATTGTGATTAACTACCAACGCTGTAATATACCTTTAACTTGTGTCAATAAACTCCATCATTGATCCACCGCATCGATGGCCAATACCAACTAAGATTCATCGAACACTTCTACCCCCAATCCCAACGTTAAGCCGACATATATATGACTTATAATTTGTAGTAATAGATTAAGATTTGAAATTTGTTTTGTTGCAGCGAGATGGTTGTCCAAAAGTTATAAATCTTGGGAGTTCAGAGACTGATCTATATTATGAAAAGAAAAAATATGGGTGCAATAGAAGATAATGACTGATACCAACAATTTTTTACGTGTACAAAATGTTTTTAATGTCGCAAATAAACAACTATATTTATAAAATTGTAATAATTTATATTTTTTATTTTAAAAATTTAATTTCAAATTCGCGATCATGCAATCGTTTTGTTACAAAATGTGTGTACGGATTAATGTTTTTGTAAGTTGTAAAGAAATTTAAAATAGAGAAATAAATTGTAATCGTGCATAGAGATGCGTTGTATTCTTCTTTTATATAAATATTATCTTGCATAAAATAATACTGTGTTTTGAAAAAGAATATCAACACTCTTTGTCAATTTCGAAAATCTTTATTTTAATTGCATATTTAATCCATAATTTAATTTATAAAATTAGATTTGTAATAGAATTGCCACTCCACCAAGAATCCATTTACTAGCTCTCTCCTTAGTTCTTAATTTGAACGTCCACACGTAAGTAGGTCTTCGCGATCGTGTTTTATAAACAGGACATTCATACATATTCTTTAAATCTTGTTTGTCCTGTGTAATCGCCCTAATATATATATTATTGGTAATAATGGAAACAATTCTTTAAATCGAGAGTCCATGATACATCCTGTTTGATCGTCCCATCGTGCACCTTCCATGTATAATCCTTTTATATATGCACCTTGTTATTTTATATAGGTTGGGGTTGATAATCAAGCTGATCCACTCGGATTGGTTATCACACCTTTTATTTTCTTTCTTATACAAAACGCCAAATCACACAGGGAGCGTCTAATCACTGGGGATGCGTCTTAGCAAATAACACGCGGTCGACTCCTAAGACAAAAGAGCGTCGTCAGGTGTCGTACCAACATAACCTTAGTAACATTTTAGTAACTAGCGGTCATACCAACTGAGCATTTTTCAACACTCCCCTTTGATCGCTAGTTTCTACAAGCCCCATAGCTTTGGTAAAATATTGGGTCTTAACTCTATTTAACCCTTTGGTTAGAATGTCGGCAACATTCTCAGAACTAGATATATAGGTATAATCCAGTATCCCTTTCGACACGCAGTTCTTAACGTAAAAGTAACGCACTTGAACATGTTTAGAACTCTCGGCCACTACTTCATCCTTGGACCATGAGATCGCTCCAATGTTGTCACAAAAAATTTTGCATGGACGCGGACAATATGACGATTGATCTAACTCCCTTCATAATAAGGACATCCGCACAGAGTCTCTAGCTGCCTCTTGCATCGCTACAAACTCTGCCTCGCATGTCGATTGAGATATGATTGGTTGTTTCTTCGACAACCAAGACACCGCTCCACCAGCAAGTATAAAAACATAACCGCTTCTAGACTTCCTATCTATTGCACAGCCTGCAAAGTCTGAATCACAAAACACCTTTAGAGGTTGCCCTTTTTTTTGCGTGGGGAGGGGAAAATGCTATTATGCATGCCCAGTGATCCCCATCACTGGGTTATGTGGGAGTCGGTCGGATGTCGTTGCCATACCCACTAAAAACCCCTCCTCCTTCTTCCTCCGCTTGGGGGGCAGACAACCCCGGTAAAACCTGTCGGCAGTCATCAGGATTGTCCTTTCGTGCCCCGTTGTATCTACTTCTTCGGGCAGTTACTGCTCATGTCGTCCTCTCAGCCAGTTCAGAATACTGGGCTGGTCTCCTTCTGCGGTTTTTCGTTGTTTCATGTTCTTGCCTTCATTGCTCCGCGTAGTTGTTGTTTCGCTCGTTCTCCTCCTTGCCTCTTCCCAGGCCCTCGCTGTCACCCTCCTGTGACACATGACGGTCTTGCAGAATTGCCTGAATTTATTCCAGCTCTCGTCCTTGGCGGTCACCGTGGCAATCAGATTGCCAACGTCTATCGTCCCGCCCAGAGGTTGCCCTGTCCTTTGGTATACTAACTTTAAGTCTTTAGTTTTCAACAGGTACCTAAAAACACGTCTCACTGCCTTCCAGTCAGACACCGTCGGATTCGCACATCTTTGGCTTAACTTTCCTATTGCGCACGCGACATCAGGACGGCTTACCGCGGCGACGTACATTATATGCCCCACAGCCTGTTCGTACAACTTATTGTCTACTGGTTCACTATCCACAATGTCTAGACCAGCCTCGCACACCTTGGCTAATGGTGTAGACACTCCAACCTCTTGAGCAATGTGAAACAGCTCCAACATTTGACGTATCTGCGTGGATTGGTCGAACACCGCCGTAGTGCTGTTTGGCTTACTCAAGTGGATGGATAGGAATTGAGTATCGCTTCCTAGCATCCTCACATCTAGTTTCTCCTTAATCCCAGTTTTGAACGCGTGAATCATAGCCTCCGTACCGAATACAAGGATATCATCCACATACACAGCCACAACGAGATCTTTGGATGTGTTCACATACATGCATGGATCACTCACGCATGAGTTCAGATTCATATCTCTCAAAATACAATTTATATACTGAAACCACATTCTCCCCGCTTGCTTCAAACCAATCAAACTCTTTTTGAGCTTACACACATACTGAGTTCTGTCCTTCCCCGGAACCTTGTAGAAATCAGGTTGCTCCATATATATGTCCTCATCCAAAGGACTGTTTAGATACGCGCACTCCACATCAATGTGTTCGTAACACCACTCATTCTCCGCATACAGTGCAAGCAATATCCTTAGTGTCCTACGCTTTACTATTGGACTAAAGGTTTCGGAATAATCTACTCCAGGCCTTTGCCAGAATCCTCGAGCTACAAGTCTATCCTTATGCCTATCTGGCTCTCTTTTCATGACTAGCACCCACTTACAATCTATTACATTTCTGTCTAAAGGTCATTTCACTATGTCCCACACATCTTTGTTCGCTAAATTTTCTAACTCCTTCGCAATTGCATCTGTCCACTTTTGAGCATCTGGCCCCTTCAGAGCATCGTGCACATTCACTGACTCACATGAACCTTGCTTTCTACAAGCTGCCGCAACACAGGCACAACTATTGCACGTCTTTGGTTTGTGCAATCTCGCTGATCTCCTAGGTACGATTGGTGCACTCACAACTTCTTGCTGACTGTTTTCATTTGATAGGCTATCCAGGAAGTAGTCACTGTGTCCCTCATCGTTTTCACCGTCGCTTTGAGTCTCTATATCGGTTGTATTACCTCCTCCTTGGAGTTCGATGTCTTCATCGTCCCATATCCATTCGGTGAATCTCCTTCTGATATTCCTTGCATCCACTTTCATACGCTTATAGGGGAATGCGTTTTCCTCGAACCTGACATGACAAGAAATTATTACCTTTTTGGTCTTCGGTAGGTAGATTCTATATCCCTTGACCTGCCTGTCATAACCTACAAATATCCCTTCATCCGCCCTGCTGTCGAATTTACCTTCACCTGGGCTTTTTAGGTACCAGACCCTGCATCCGAATACCCTTAGCCTATTGATCTCCCCTTGGATGTCGCATCCCTTACCTTTCCACAGTTCTAGTGGGATCTTATCTCCGATAGCAGTGGATGGGCATAGGTTCCTGATGTGGCATGCAGTGTTCACCGCTTCTCCCCACAGATAGTCAGGGAGTCCTGATTGGATTAGTAGGCATCTAGACATCTCAACCAGTGTCCTGTTCGCCCGTTCTGAAACTCCATTTTGCTCAGGGTTCCTCGGAACTGTCTTTCTGTGCAAGATACCTCTCTCCTTCAAATAGTTCTCAAAGTCAACTCCTGTACACTCTCCTCCGGTATCTTTCTGAAGGGCACAGATTCTCGATTGATGTAGGGCTTCTACTTCCATCTGGTATTCCTTGAAGCACATGAATACCTCGCTCTTCCTACTGATGATCCTAATGTACATGAACCTGGAGAAATCATCTATGAACGTTACAAAATAATTACCTCCACCTAACGATCTGCACTGGGCTCTGCCACTGACATCGCTGTGTACGATTTCTAGAGGACGTTGGCACATGTGGTGGGCTCTCTTCGGGAATGACACCCTTGTCATCTTTCCTTTTACGCAGACTCCACATAGATCGTCTTGTCTCTTGGACTCCTCCTTCACACTCTCTATAGGAATCTTTCTCATTGCATTTCCATGCAAGTGACCCAATCTCTCGTGCCAAGACGTGGTACCCTTGTATGCCCTTGCCTCAATGACCTCAATGTCTCCGTCATCCTGGCTAGGTTTCTCCTGATCATGCTCCATGGAGAGGCCTGCCATGTGCTCCTCCGCAGGTATCGTCTCCACATAATATACGTCGTCTCCAACCTTCGAGTTGAATACGACATCTCCATCATCGTGTGTTCCAATGGCTTCATCCCTAGTGCACACTGTGGTGACGCCCTTCTTCGCTAGTTGTCTAATCGAAATTAGATTTACGTCTAGCTCGGGCACCCATAGAGCGTTGGATAGGGATAGCGTCCAGCCACCGCAGGACTCCGCCATCTTTACGATGATTGTTCCCCTTCCCTTGACTTCCAGGTACCCCTTGCCGATTCTGATCTGTCCCGTCGCGGGCGTGAATTCTACGAA
Source organism: Bombus affinis (assembly GCF_024516045.1). NCBI lineage: Eukaryota > Metazoa > Arthropoda > Insecta > Hymenoptera > Apidae > Bombus > Bombus affinis. Next base: position 2,447,771 of record NW_026108821.1, read on the forward strand.
TCGGTGTCATGTGGTTTGAGGCGCCTGAGTCCAGGTAACTTACCATCTCCCTACTCATACGGCTGATCGAAGATAAAGCCAGAGTCGATATAAGTCCCTTAGACCTTGGCCTTTCTTCCGATCCTCTATCTCTCCTGTTGTTCTCTTGTCTCCTTTTCTCCTTCTGGTTCCTTTCCTCCTTGTCTCCCTTTTGGTCTTGGCATTGATACGATATGTGACCCATTTTGCCACATTTGTAGCACTTCTGATCATGTGCGTCCTTTGTCTTCGGCTTGGCGCCATCTTTGTGCTGCTTGGATTTCCCTTGTCTCCGGGTCGCCATTGCGCTGCCCCTTTCGGATGATCCTTCCGCCGCATCGAATCTCCTCTCCTCGAGTAATAAATCAGATTTTATAACCCTTGCTGTTTTCAGGGTTCTGATATCCCCAAGGTATTGGCGGCGTACATGCCGGAAAATATACGCACGTGCTTTGTTGTCCATCTTTATGCATTCTGGCTTCATCATTTCCGCTGGCGTAAATCCTGACTGTACGGCATCCCAGCAGCCCAGAAAGACCAACGAAGCTTCCGTCATTGTTCTCCAGTACTCGTAATTTCCTTTCTTCAAGATTGGATTCATCTCCTTGTCCACATCTGCCATGCTTTCTTGGTCGGACATAGTGTGCTTTCTCCTCGGATAATTTCACAAAAAAAATTGAAAACTCAAAAATATATGTCTCTCCTGCCGCAGTTTACTGCCCTGTGCCCATAACCTGTTATTTTATATAGGTTGGGGTTGATAATCAAGCTGATCCACTCGGATTGGTTATCACACCTTTTATTTTCTTTCTTATACAAAACGCCAAATCACACAGCAAGCATCTAATCACTCGGGATGCGTCTTAGCAAATAACACGCGGTCGACTCCTAAGACAAAAGAGCATCGTTAGGAGTCGTACCAACATAACCCTAGTAACCTTTTAGTAACTAGCGGTCATACCAACTGAGCATTTCTCAACAAATAATAGTATAGTAATAGCTCCAGCTAATACTGGTAAAGATAAAATTAATAAGATAACTGTAATACACACTGATCATGAAAATAAATTAATTTGATGATAATTTAATGAAAAATTTTTTATTATTATAATAGTTACAATAAAATTTAATGATCCAATAATAGAAGAAATACCCGTTGTCTGTAAGGAAATAATTGCAATATCAACTGATGGTGATGAACGAAATAGATATGAAGATAAAGGTGGATATACAATTCATCCTGTACCTACATTAGGTGTAAATATATTTCTTAATAATAATATATATAATGATGGAGGTAACAGTCAAAATCTAATATTATTTATTCGTGGGAAAGCTGTATCAGGTGAACCTAATATTAATGGGATTAAATAATTACCAAATCCTCCAATTATAAATGGTATAACTATAAAAAAAATTATTAAAAATGCATGTCTTGTAACTAAAGAATTATAAATTTGATCACTATTAATTCATATACCTGGATGACTTAATTCTGTTCGAATTAATAAACTTACAGATGAACCAATTATTCCTGATCAAATAGCGAAAATAAAATATATTATTCCAATATTTTTGTGGTTAGTCGATATTAATCATACTTTTATTGAGATTTATAAATTTAATTTATATTTTTAATTTTGAAGATTAATAGTTTTAGAAATTAACTTAAAATCTTTATATTTAAATATTAAAGTATTATGTCTGAAAAAGAAATAAATTGTAAATTTATTAATGGAAGTTAAAATTTTTCTAATACTAATTATATATATATGTCGGAGATGAAAGAACACCGGAACCCCTCCTTGGATTCGCGGGAATACCGTAACTATGTAACTTAGATTAAACAAATGTCGCTCCGATTGTTCGAGATTTATGATCATGAGCTTGGGCTCGAGGCGACAATCAGTCGCCGAACGTAGCCGCGGTCAAAGGGATGAACGTTATATCTAACAAAGGCACAGAGTAACTCTATACCTCTCCTTAAAGGAAATAATCGTAGGGACACGCGGCAGTAAATATTTCAAAGGTTTCTGTCCCGTGGCTCGCCATACGCAGATTCTATCCTCCGGGTAAGATGATCTCCAGATGTCAATATACCTCCGCAGTATATGTTTAGCTAACGTGAGGACCCGCAATAAATCTTAAGATTTAGTCAAACAAAGTCCTTCATATAGACAAGCAGTCTTTGTTGCAACCACGGGAAGATAGGAGTAACCTATGTTCCACGAACGATGCCCCCCGTCAACAACCTCCCCTCAAGGGTGGCCAGCATCTCTTTCAAAACGCCGATATGGAGATCGACCAATTAGCGACAGCGCTAATTTCCCTCACCTTTGGAACGAAAGCTTTCTTTGACGAATCCGAGGATCTCATATCCTTTGACCCACCCATTATAGTTTTCCTCGACGACATCGTCGAGACGGAGAGTCATTCTTTCGAGCGATCTCATTGACGAGTGACAGTACTATTTTACAACCAGTGAATACCTCACGTCTCGTTAACAAAGAGTCAGACTTGAACTGTGCGAGAACATACGTTCATCATCCCGTGACCTCGGATCCGTTTCAAACCTAAGGTCATTATCACTAGTGCTACGAGTGCTTAATCTTGTTAATAAGCCCGTGCTAATAAACTCTCCGTTGTATCACGACAATGGCTAATTCTAATGAAAATTCATTAAACGCCCATCTCCATAATCCTGACTTCAACCCGACATATATATATATTTACCAGTCAAAATATTGTAATTACTGCGTGTTTTACAAAACACGAGAATTAAGAAAAGAACCAGAATTCTGTTACCTTAGAAAACTCTCTTGTTAAAAATCTATGAAAATAAATTACTATTAATAACTATAACGATAATTTCAAATTAATAACGATATTAACGAAATACTTAATACAGATACAACTGAGAAAGTGGTTTCAAACTTTTAACTAGTAATGTATGTGCATTTCATTTAGAAATAAAAAACGGAAACATTCGATAGTTGCACAAAAGGATCCCATGCATAATTGCACAGTCGTCGTTCTACCTGCGGGACGCTTGACGTACCGGAAATCGAATATCACTGAGACAATGCATCAAGATACTAAATCAAAAGTAAAACTGTTTTATCTTTTACTCTTTCTAAATCATCCTTTTACTAACGTGTTTGTGAGATCTTTCTGATAAAGATGAAACCAAACAAATAATATGGATTATATTTACTTATTAACATGTATTTAATTATTATTTATGTAGCGGCACTCGACAACAAATACCGCTACACGACACTAACTAAACAACGGACACGGTAGCGAAGTCAGTTGACCGTAATCCTCCGAGCAGGTCGGACCTCTCGGCCCTAAAGGATAAACAGGCGTAGGCCCTAACAGTGAGCGCGGCAAGTTATACAGTGCACAGTAGACAGTGAGAGAGCAAAAAAAAAAAAGAAAAACAAAAAGAGTGCTAAACAGTGAAAAAATAGTGATAACATCAACCACTCTACAAACAATTTAAAAATAGAAGAAGAAAGGAATGAAATCGAAACCAAGGAGGCGGAATCCGCCATAAGCTCGTCAAAAAAAGGAATCAAAAGAAAGATAGAAAAACAACAAATAATTAAAGATAGCAGCATAAGAACTGCTACACAAAAGACACGGAAACTCAATCCGCCTCCAAACCTGGTAACCAGGAACAAAATAAACTCAAAACAAGAAAATTTAAAAGGAGAAGAAAGCGACTCACAAGAAGAGCACGACGATAAAAACGAAAATATGAAACAAAAAAGAAGCCCACAACCTCAACCAATGGCAATCACATTAAAAAATAGATTCGAAGCCCTCCAAGCCCAAGACCCCTGCACACCGCAACCGCATAAAACCATTATCGAAAACATTAAAAAAAAAAACGACGTATTAAGGGAAAAGGCAACCAGACAGCCCACTCCCCCGGACATGTCACCAATAACCACAAGCAAAAGCTACACCGTCCGGACAAGCACCCCCCCCCCCGCCGCTCCGCCAAAAAAAACAACACCACATCCTTCAACATTACTGAAAAACCAAACTCATAAGGGCCTGCCACCCAGCCACCCCGCCGAAGACCAGGCAGACCCCCCACATCTGCAAAAGGGGCCAGGCCACCCCCCATCAACATAACATTACAAGACCCAAAAGACACAATAGCACTCATGGAAAATTCCCTCAAAATCAAGAATTTCCATATCAAAAGAATCCATTCAGGTAAGCACGTACTTTATCTTCAAAACATAAATGACTACGCGAATGCAAAAAAAAATACTGACCGCAGCCAACACGGCCTCTTTCACATATACCCCAAAATCTCAAAAACCCCACACGTACCTACTAAAAGGGCTAGGAGACAGCTACACAGAAGCGGAAATACTAGAAGACCTAAAAGCCCTGAAAATAGAAGAAGTTAACTTCACCAAAGTGACTCGATTCACAACAAGAAAATCAAGGGAGAACAACACATTGCTCCCAATCTATATAATTCAAGTCTCCCCCGACAGCAACATTGGGAACCTACTAAAAATAAACAGACTTAACTATCTAAAAATAGCATGGGAAAAAATTAAAAAAAACGATATTACGCAGTGCTACAAATGCCAGCGAATAGGCCACACAGCACAAAACTATAACCTAAACTACCGCTGAGCCGCACGGACCAGGCGAGTGCAAGATAAAAAAAGAAGTCGCAGTAA